>NC_079189.1:316459433-316461933 GCF_029499605.1 Hyla sarda | reverse complement strand
TTTCCTATGCTGATGCTTCTTATTTTTCTTCTTCTTCTTCTTCAGGCCCTATCATTGCACTATTGCTTATTCAATAACCACCAGCAGATGGAGACACTATATTGCAACATTAGTTGTGAGCAGCAGTTTGTAGAAACAAATGCCTCATAGCTGATGTCCTATCCATTATTGCAATGGATGGCTGGCTGGCTACATTTGTTTTTTTCATTCCAATACCACAGAACCAATGCATGGTCAATCAACAGCAATGACACACCTGGGTGAACAGCAAGGAGACCCCCATGTCAATTAACAAGATTCAACACCCACTTCCTGAAAGACAGCTACCTGTCTTTTTGGTCGCTCCAACAGGGGCCAGACACAAGCGGCACCACCTATTGTCTTTTGCCTGCAGTAAGAGCCCACTGGACCAGCCAGCAAGCAGCTGCAGCAGCAAAGAAACAGGTAATCTTTCTTTCCAACACTGAAACCTGGTGGTGCACTTAATATATGGTACCAGATAGGGGACATATCAGATATTAAACTGATAAAAACAGACACTACATTTGATCTCAGCCAAAAGGAAGGATGAGAAGCAATAACTGTAAAGGGGCAAAAACAACGCTGTCCCCTTCACATGCACTATCACTACTTATAGGAAGGGAGGCTGGCTGACAGGCAGCCTCCCTTACACACTCTGACTGGGTGGCAGTCACCCACCAGTACACAGAGCAGACCCTAAACCCACATCATTATTGCTAAACAGGAAGATGAGAGTTCATTTGACTCTGATGGAGCATTTTTAAATGCAATCCATAACCTGGCTTTGGCAGGAATCCTTCTTACTCCTCCTACTTGGATGTGATACTGGGTTTAGGATCTGCATAGGAAACACACACACACACACAAGCACACACTTACCTGTGTTGCCTGCCGACACCTCATCGGCTGTCCCAAAACGGTATAAAACCAACAGCCACGGGAAGCTGTAAGGATAGAGGACATACCTGCATCCTACTGGACTCACTTGTCTTGGTTAAATCCAGCTTATTTGACAACCTATGGTGCTGCTGCTTCTGGTCATGGCAGTGCTGCTTCTGACAAGGCTGTTCTTTGGTGGGCCTGAGCGACATCACAATCTCCATGGTTACATACACAACAAAGGTGAGATGTTGTTTACACCTGGCCATGCCAGTGGTATTGAGTAGCATATCACAGTGCTAAGGGTCCTGGATGCATCAATCTTTCAATGGGGAATAGCCGCGCTGAGTTTGTCAAGTACACCCATGTTTGCAACTCCATCAATACACACATATGTATGTATGTATGTATGTATGTATGTGTATCTATGTATCTCTATATATATTTCTCTCTCTCTCTTTCTATATATATATATATATATATATATAAATATATATATATTTTTATATATATGTATATATGTGTGTATAGAGAGAGAGAGAGAGAGAGAGAGAGAGAGAGAGAGAGAGATGGAAATACGTTTTTAAACATGTTTTCACCTTTTTTTACCTTCTTTTTTTTTCTTCTTTCCATGTTTTTCTTCTTTCCTCCTTTTTTCCTATGCTGATGCTTCTTATTTTTCTTCTTCTTCTTCAGACCCTATCATTGCACTATTGCTTATTCAATAACCACCAGCAGATGGAGACACTATATTGAAACATTAGTTGTGAGCAGCAGTTTGTAGAAACAAATGCCTCATAGCTGATGTCCTATCCATTATTGCAATGGATGGCTGGCTGGCTACATTTGTTTTTATCATTCCAATACCACAGAACCAATGCATGGTCAATCAACAGCAATGACACACCTGGGTGAACAGCAAGGAGACCCCCATGTCAATTAACAAGATTCAACACCCACTTCCTGAAAGACAGCTACCTGTCTTTTTGGTCGCTCCAACAGGGGCCAGACACAAGCGGCACCACCTATTGTCTTTTGCCTGCAGTAAGAGCCCACTGGACCAGCCAGCAAGCAGCTGCAGCAGCAAAGAAACAGGTAATCTTTCTTCCCAACACTGAAACCTGGTGGTGCACTTAATATATGGTACCAGATAGGGGACATATCAGATATTAAACTGATAAAAACAGACACTACATTTGATCTCAGCCAAAAGGAAGGATGAGAAGCAATAACTGTGAAAGGGGCAGAAACAACGCTGTCCCCTTCACATGCACTATCACTACTTATAGGAAGGGAGGCTGGCTGGCAGGCAGCCTCCCTTACACACTCTGACTGGGTGGCAGTCACCCACCAGTACACAGAGCAGACCCTAAACCCACATCATTATTGCTAAACAGGAAGATGAGAGTTCATTTGACTCTGATGGAGCATTTTTAAATGCAATCCATAACCTGGCTTTGGCAGGAATCCTTCTTACTCCTCCTACTTGGATGTGATACTGGGTTTAGGATCTGCATAGGAAACACACACACACACAAGCACACACTTACCTGTGTTGCCTGCCGACACCTCCTCGGCTGTCCCAAAACGGTATAAAACC
>NC_079189.1:316451933-316454433 GCF_029499605.1 Hyla sarda | reverse complement strand
ATATATATTTCTGTTTCTCTCTTTCTATATATATATATAAATATATATATATTTTTATATATATATATATATATATATATGTGTGTATAGAGAGAGAGAGAGAGAGAGAGAGAGAGATGGAAATACGTTTTTAAACATGTTTTCACCTTTTTTTACCTTCTTTTTTTTTCTTCTTTCCATGTTTTTCTTCTTTCCTCCTTTTTTCCTATGCTGATGCTTCTTATTTTTCTTCTTCTTCTTCTTCAGACCCTATCATTGCACTATTGCTTATTCAATAACCACCACCAGATGGAGACACTATATTGCAACATTAGTTGTGAGCAGCAGTTTGTAGAAACAAATGCCTCATAGCTGATGTCCTATCCATTATTGCAATGGATGGCTGGCTACATTTGTTTTTATCATTCCAATACCACAGAACCAATGCATGGTCAATCAACAGCAATGACACACCTGGGTGAACAGCAAGGAGACCCCCATGTCAATTAACAAGATTCAACACCCACTTCCTGAAAGACAGCTACCTGTCTTTTTGGTCGCTCCAACAGGGGCCAGACACAAGCGGCATCACCTATTGTCTTTTGCCTGCAGTAAGGGCCCACTGGACCAGCCAGCAAGCAGCTGCAGCAGCAAAGAAACAGGTAATCTTTCTTTCCAACACTGAAACCTGGTGGTGCACTTAATATATGGTACCAGATAGGGGACATATCAGATATTAAACTGATAAAAACAGACACTACATTTGATCTCAGCCAAAAGGAAGGATGAGAAGCAATAACTGTGAAAGGGGCAGAAACAACGCTGTCCCCTTCACATGCACTATCACTACTTATAGGAAGGGAGGCTGGCTGGCAGGCAGCCTCCCTTACACACTCTGACTGGGTGGCAGTCACCCACCAGTACACAGAGCAGACCCTAAACCCACATCATTATTGATAAACAGGAAGATGAGAGTTCATTTGACTCTGATGGAGCATTTTTAAATGCAATCCATAACCTGGCTTTGGCAGGAATCCTTCTTACTACTCCTACTTGGATGTGATACTGGGTTTAGGATCTGCATAGGAAACACACACACACACAAGCACACACTTACCTGTGTTGCCTGCCGACACCTCCTCGGCTGTCCCAAAACGGTATAAAACCAACAGCCACGGGAAGCTGTAAGGATAGAGGACATACCTGCATCCTACTGGACTCACTTGTCTTGGTTAAATCCAGCTTATTTGACAACCTATGGTGCTGCTGCTTCTGGTCATGGCAGTGCTGCTTCTGACAAGGCTGTTCTTTGGTGGGCCTGAGCGACATCACAATCTCCATGGTTACATACACAACAAAGGTGAGATGTTGTTTACACCTGGCCATGCCAGTGGTATTGAGTAGCATATCACAGTGCTAAGGGTCCTGGATGCATCAATCTTTCAATGGGGAATAGCCACGCTGAGTTTGTCAAGTACACCCATGTTTGCAACTCCATCAATACACACATATGTATGTATGTATGTATGTATGTATGTGTATCTATCTATCGCTATATATATTTCTGTCTCTCTCTTTCTATATATATATATAAATATATATATATTTTTATATATATATATATATATATATATGTGTGTATAGAGAGAGAGAGAGAGAGAGAGATGGAAATACGTTTTTAAACATGTTTTCACCTTTTTTTACCTTCTTTTTTTTTCTTCTTTCCATGTTTTTCTTCTTTCCTCCTTTTTTCCTATGCTGATGCTTCTTATTTTTCTTCTTCTTCTTCTTCAGACCCTATCATTGCATTATTGCTTATTCAATAACCACCACCAGATGGAGACACTATATTGCAACTTTAGTTGTGAGCAGCAGTTTGTAGAAACAAATGCCTCATAGCTGATGTCCTATCCATTATTGCAATGGATGGCTGGCTGGCTACATTTGTTTTTATCATTCCAATACCACAGAACCAATGCATGGTCAATCAACAGCAATGACACACCTGGGTGAACAGCAAGGAGACCCCCATGTCAATTAACAAGATTCAACACCCACTTCCTGAAAGACAGCTACCTGTCTTTTTGGTCGCTCCAACAGGGGCCAGACACAAGCGGCACCACCTATTGTCTTTTGCCTGCAGTAAGGGCCCACTGGACCAGCCAGCAAGCAGCTGCAGCAGCAAAGAAACAGGTAATCTTTCTTTCCAACACTGAAACCTGGTGGTGCACTTAATATATGGTACCAGATAGGGGACATATCAGATATTAAACTGATAAAAACAGACACTACATTTGATCTCAGCCAAAAGGAAGGATGAGAAGCAATAACTGTGAAAGGGGCAGAAACAACGCTGTCCCCTTCACATGCACTATCACTACTTATAGGAAGGGAGGCTGGCTGGCAGGCAGCCTCCCTTACACACTCTGACTGGGTGGCAGTCACCCACCAGTACACAGAGCAGACCCTAAACCCACATCATTATTGCTAAACAGGAAGATGAGAGTTCATTTGACTCTGA
>NC_079189.1:316441933-316446933 GCF_029499605.1 Hyla sarda | reverse complement strand
ATATCACAGTGCTAAGGGTCCTGGATGCATCAATCTTTCAATGGGGAATAGCCGCGCTGAGTTTGTCAAGTACACCCATGTTTGCAACTCCATCAATACACACATATGTATGTATGTATGTATGTATGTGTATCTATCTATCTCTATATATATTTCTCTCTCTCTCTTTCTATATATATATAAATATATATATATATTTATATATATATATATATATATGTGTGTGTATAGAGAGAGAGAGAGAGAGAGAGAGATGGAAATACGTTTTTAAACATGTTTTCACCTTTTGTTACCTTCTTTTTTTTTCTTCTTTCCATGTTTTTCTTCTTTCCTCCTTTCTTCCTATGCTGATGCTTCTTATTTTTCTTCTTCTTCTTCTTCTTCAGACCCTATCATTGCACTATTGCTTATTCAATAACCACCAGCAGATGGAGACACTATATTGCAACATTAGTTGTGAGCAGCAGTTTGTAGAAACAAATGCCTCATAGCTGATGTCCTATCCATTATTGCAATGGATGGCTGGCTGGCTACATTTGTTTTTATCATTCCAATACCACAGAACCAATGCATGGTCAATCAACAGCAATGACACACCTGGGTGAACAGCAAGGAGACCCCCATGTCAATTAACAAGATTCAACACCCACTTCCTGAAAGACAGCTACCTGTCTTTTTGGTCGCTCCAACAGGGGCCAGACACAAGCGGCACCACCTATTGTCTTTTGCCTGCAGTAAGGGCCCACTGGACCAGCCAGCAAGCAGCTGCAGCAGCAAAGAAACAGGTAATCTTTCTTTCCAACACTGAAACCTGGTGGTGCACTTAATATATGGTACCAGATAGGGGACATATCAGATATTAAACTGATAAAAACAGACACTACATTTGATCTCAGCCAAAAGGAAGGATGAGAAGCAATAACTGTGAAAGGGGCAGAAACAACGCTGTCCCCTTCACATGCACTATCACTACTTATAGGAAGGGAGGCTGGCTGGCAGGCAGCCTCCCTTACACACTCTGACTGGGTGGCAGTCACCCACCAGTACACAGAGCAGACCCTAAACCCACATCATTATTGCTAAACAGGAAGATGAGAGTTCATTTGACTCTGATGGAGCATTTTTAAAAGCAATCCGTAACCTGGCTTTGGCAGGAATCCTTCTTACTCCTCCTACTTGGATGTGATACTGGGTTTAGGATCTGCATAGGAAACACACACACACACAAGCACACACTTACCTGTGTTGCCTGCCGACACCTCCTCGGCTGTCCCAAAACGGTATAAAACCAACAGCCACGGGAAGCTGTAAGGATAGAGGACATACCTGCATCCTACTGGACTCACTTGTCTTGGTTAAATCCAGCTTATTTGACAACCTATGGTGCTGCTGCTTCTGGTCATGGCAGTGCTGCTTCTGACAAGGCTGTTCTTTGGTGGGCCTGAGCGACATAACAATCTCCATGGTTACATACACAACAAAGGTGAGATGTTGTTTACACCTGGCCATGCCAGTGGTATTGAGTAGCATATCACAGTGCTAAGGGTCCTGGATGCATCAATCTTTCAATGGGGAATAGCCGCGCTGAGTTTGTCAAGTACACCCATGTTTGCAACTCCATCAATACACACATATGTATGTATGTATGTATGTATGTGTATCTATCTATCTCTATATATATTTCTCTCTCTCTCTCTTTCTATATATATATATAAATATATATATATTTATATATATATATATATATATATATATGTGTGTATAGAGAGAGAGAGAGAGAGAGAGAGAGAGAGAGAGAGATGGAAATACGTTTTTAAACATGTTTTCACCTTTTTTTACCTTCTTTTTTTTTCTTCTTTCCATGTTTTTCTTCTTTCCTCCTTTTTTCCTATGCTGATGCTTCTTATTTTTCTTCTTCTTCTTCTTCAGACCCTATCATTGCATTATTGCTTATTCAATAACCACCACCAGATGGAGACACTATATTGCAACTTTAGTTGTGAGCAGCAGTTTGTAGAAACAAATGCCTCATAGCTGATGTCCTATCCATTATTGCAATGGATGGCTGGCTGGCTACATTTGTTTTTATCATTCCAATACCACAGAACCAATGCATGGTCAATCAACAGCAATGACACACCTGGGTGAACAGCAAGGAGACCCCCATGTCAATTAACAAGATTCAACACCCACTTCCTGAAAGACAGCTACCTGTCTTTTTGGTCGCTCCAACAGGGGCCAGACACAAGCGGCACCACCTATTGTCTTTTGCCTGCAGTAAGGGCCCACTGGACCAGCCAGCAAGCAGCTGCAGCAGCAAAGAAACAGGTAATCTTTCTTTCCAACACTGAAACCTGGTGGTGCACTTAATATATGGTACCAGATAGGGGACATATCAGATATTAAACTGATAAAAACAGACACTACATTTGATCTCAGCCAAAAGGAAGGATGAGAAGCAATAACTGTGAAAGGGGCAGAAACAACGCTGTCCCCTTCACATGCACTATCACTACTTATAGGAAGGGAGGCTGGCTGGCAGGCAGCCTCCCTTACACACTCTGACTGGGTGGCAGTCACCCACCAGTACACAGAGCAGACCCTAAACCTACATCATTATTGCTAAACAGGAAGATGAGAGTTCATTTGACTCTGATGGAGCATTTTTAAAAGCAATCCGTAACCTGGCTTTGGCAGGAATCCTTCTTACTCCTCCTACTTGGATGTGATACTGGGTTTAGGATCTGCATAGGAAACACACACACACACAAGCACACACTTACCTGTGTTGCCTGCCGACACCTCCTCGGCTGTCCCAAAACGGTATAAAACCAACAGCCACGGGAAGCTGTAAGGATAGAGGACATACCTGCATCCTACTGGACTCACTTGTCTTGGTTAAATCCAGCTTATTTGACAACCTATGGTGCTGCTGCTTCTGGTCATGGCAGTGCTGCTTCTGACAAGGCTGTTCTTTGGTGGGCCTGAGCGACATCACAATCTCCATGGTTACATACACAACAAAGGTGAGATGTTGTTTACACCTGGCCATGCCAGTGGTATTGAGTAGCATATCACAGTGCTAAGGGTCCTGGATGCATCAATCTTTCAATGGGGAATAGCCGCGCTGAGTTTGTCAAGTACACCCATGTTTGCAACTCCATCAATACACACATATGTATGTATGTATGTATGTATGTGTATCTATCTATCTCTATATATATTTCTCTCTCTCTCTTTCTATATATATATATTTATATATATATATATATATGTGTGTGTATAGAGAGAGAGAGAGAGAGAGAGAGATGGAAATACGTTTTTAAACATGTTTTCACCTTTTGTTACCTTCTTTTTTTTTCTTCTTTCCATGTTTTTCTTCTTTCCTCCTTTCTTCCTATGCTGATGCTTCTTATTTTTCTTCTTCTTCTTCTTCTTCAGACCCTATCATTGCACTATTGCTTATTCAATAACCACCAGCAGATGGAGACACTATATTGCAACATTAGTTGTGAGCAGCAGTTTGTAGAAACAAATGCCTCATAGCTGATGTCCTATCCATTATTGCAATGGATGGCTGGCTGGCTACATTTGTTTTTATCATTCCAATACCACAGAACCAATGCATGGTCAATCAACAGCAATGACACACCTGGGTGAACAGCAAGGAGACCCCCATGTCAATTAACAAGATTCAACACCCACTTCCTGAAAGACAGCTACCTGTCTTTTTGGTCGCTCCAACAGGGGCCAGACACAAGCGGCACCACCTATTGTCTTTTGCCTGCAGTAAGGGCCCACTGGACCAGCCAGCAAGCAGCTGCAGCAGCAAAGAAACAGGTAATCTTTCTTTCCAACACTGAAACCTGGTGGTGCACTTAATATATGGTACCAGATAGGGGACATATCAGATATTAAACTGATAAAAACAGACACTACATTTGATCTCAGCCAAAAGGAAGGATGAGAAGCAATAACTGTGAAAGGGGCAGAAACAACGCTGTCCCCTTCACATGCACTATCACTACTTATAGGAAGGGAGGCTGGCTGGCAGGCAGCCTCCCTTACACACTCTGACTGGGTGGCAGTCACCCACCAGTACACAGAGCAGACCCTAAACCCACATCATTATTGCTAAACAGGAAGATGAGAGTTCATTTGACTCTGATGGAGCATTTTTAAAAGCAATCCGTAACCTGGCTTTGGCAGGAATCCTTCTTACTCCTCCTACTTGGATGTGATACTGGGTTTAGGATCTGCATAGGAAACACACACACACACAAGCACACACTTACCTGTGTTGCCTGCCGACACCTCCTCGGCTGTCCCAAAACGGTATAAAACCAACAGCCACGGGAAGCTGTAAGGATAGAGGACATACCTGCATCCTACTGGACTCACTTGTCTTGGTTAAATCCAGCTTATTTGACAACCTATGGTGCTGCTGCTTCTGGTCATGGCAGTGCTGCTTCTGACAAGGCTGTTCTTTGGTGGGCCTGAGCGACATAACAATCTCCATGGTTACATACACAACAAAGGTGAGATGTTGTTTACACCTGGCCATGCCAGTGGTATTGAGTAGCATATCACAGTGCTAAGGGTCCTGGATGCATCAATCTTTCAATGGGGAATAGCCGCGCTGAGTTTGTCAAGTACACCCATGTTTGCAACTCCATCAATACACACATATGTATGTATGTATGTATGTATGTGTATCTATCTATCTCTATATATATTTCTCTCTCTCTCTCTTTCTATATATATATATAAATATATATATATATATATATATATATATATATATATATATATATATATATATGTGTGTATAGAGAGAGAGAGAGAGAGAGAGAGAGAGAGAGAGAGAGAGATGGAAATACGTTTTTAAACATGTTTTCACCTTTTTTTACCTTCTTTTTTTTTCTTCTTTCCATGTTTTTCTTCTTTCCTCCTTTTTTCCTATGCTGATGCTTCTTATTTTTCTTCTTCTTCTTCTTCAG
>NC_079189.1:315015269-315129233 GCF_029499605.1 Hyla sarda | reverse complement strand
TCCTGGCTTTTATGGATCAAAATTATTTATTTAAATTCCATTTTGGCTTGGGGCACCCCTTGAGAAAAAAAATTAGCGGGACACCCTTACCGAAGAATTTTAAAAATATGTTTCTTATGTAGATTACAGTACGGTTTTATGCAGCGACTCACAAATGACATATTCACTGATCAGAGTCATTTTCTTATTTTCTTCTTCCCCATCTGGCACAGGACATCATGAATAATCTGTTCCGGCCAAAACTCTTGGCCAGAACCTGCAACACAAACATATTAGTTTTAGGGTCTGCACTTTTCTAGCATACATCTTTAACCCCTTAAGGACGCAGGACGTAAATGTACGTCCTGGTGCGGTGGTACTTAACTCACCATGACGTACATTTACGTCCTGTGCATAACCGCGGGCATCGGAGCGATGCCCGTGTCATGCGCGGCTGTTCCCGGCTGCTGATTGCAGCCATGGACCTGCCGGCAATGGGCGACGCCCGCGATCTCGCGGGCGTCCGCCATTAACCCCTCAGGTGCCGGGATCAATACAGATCCCGGCATCTGCGGTAGTGCGCGATTTGAATGAATGATCGGATTGCCCGCAGCGGTGCTGCGGGGATCCGATCATTCAGAAAGCCGCACGGAGGTCCCCTCACCTTCCTCCGTCCGGCTCCCGGCGTCTCCTGCTCTGGTCTGAGATCGAGCAGACCAGAGCAGAAGATCGCCGATAACACTGATCTGTTCTATGTCCTATACATAGAACAGATCAGTATTAGCAATCATGGTACTGCTATGAATAGTCCCCTATGGGGACTATTCAAGAAAAAAAATGTAAAAAAAATGTAAAAGTAAAAAAAAGTGAAAAATCCCCTCCCCCAATAAAAAAGTAAAACGTTTGTTTTTTCCTATTTTACCCCCAAAAAGCGTAAAAAATAAATTTTATAGACATATTTGGTATCACCGCGTGCGTAAATGTCCGAACTATTACAATAAAATGTTAATGATCCCGTACGGTGAACGGCGTGAACGGAAAAAAAAAAGTCCAAAATTGCTACTTTTTTAATACATTTTATTAAAAAAAATTCTAAAAAATGTATTAAAAGTTTTTGATATGCAAATGTGGTATCAAAAAAAAGTACAGATCATGGTGCAAAAAATGAGACCCCATACCGCCGCTTATACGGAAAAATTAGGTCATCAAAATAAAGGGATTATAAACGTACTAATTTGGTTAAAAAGTTTGTGATTTTTTTTAAGCACAACAATAATAGAAAAGTATGTAATAATGGGTATCATTTTAATCGTATTGACCCTCAGAATAAAGAACACATGTCATTTTTACCATAAATTGTACAGCGTGAAAACGAAACCTTCCAAAATTAGCAAAATTGCGTTTTTCTTTTTAATTTCCCCACAAAAATAGTGTTGTTTGGTTGCGCCATACATTTTATGATATAATGAGTGATGTCATTACAAAGGACAACTGGTCGCGCAAAAAACAAGACCTCATACTAGTCTGTGGATGAAAATATAAAAGAGTTATGATTTTTAGAAGGCGAGGAGGAAAAAATGAAAACGTAAAAATTTAATTGTCTGAGTCCTTAACCTCCTGAGCGGTATTCCCGAGCGTGACTCGGGGTTAATTTTCCCAGCCAGGATCGGTAACCCCGAGTCACGCTCGGGGTAGAATTGCAGAGTTCCCGGCCGGGCTGCACAATATATCGCAAAAGCAATGCGATATAGCGATGCGGCCCCCGGGAAAACATGCGATTATCTGCTCTGGTCGGCTCCCGATGCGGGGGCCGGCCAGAGCAGGTAAAGAAAAATACTAAAAGTCAGTGTTTCCCTACCAGGGGGCCTCCAGCTGTTCCAAAACTACAACTCTCAGCATGCCCGAACAGCCAAAGGCTGTCCGGGCATGCTGGGAGTAGTAGTTTCACAATAGCTGGAGGCCCCCTGGTAGAAAAACACTGAGCTAAGTGTAAAGGGAAGAAGTAGTAAAATAAAAAAACCTTTTGCTCACCTAGTCCCGGTCCCTGCAGATGCCGTTCCCCTCCGTGCGGTCCTCTATTCACTATTCATCTTCTAGGACCTTTCACTTTTCAGCCAATCACAGGCCGCAGTGGTGTAAAGCCTTTGATTGGCTGAAGGGGAAAGGGCTTGTTCTGCAGGAAATACACTAGGTTTGAAATCTGCCCGGCAAACCTAGTGTATGTTACTGCAGGACAAGACAAGGTGACAAAGGGGGGGGGGGGGAGGGGGTATGAATGTGACAAAGGGGGGGATGTGACAAGGGGGGAATGTGACAGCGGGGGAATGTGACAGGGGGGGAATGTGACAGGGGGGGAATGTGACAGAGGGGGAATGTGACTGGGGGGGAATGTGACTGGGGGGGGAATGTGAAAAGGGGGGAATGTGACAAGGAGGGAATGTGACTGGGGGGGGATGTGACAGGGGGGGAGGGGAATGTGACATGAAGGGGGGATGTGACAGGGGGGAGGGGAATGTGACATGAAGGGGGGATGTGACAGGGGGGGAGGGGAATTGTGACATGAAGGGGGGATGTGACGGGGGGAGGGGAATGTGACATGAAGGGGGGATGTGACAAGGGGGGGATGTGACAGGGGGAGGGGAATGTAACATGAAGGGGGGGAATGTGACAAGGGGGGGAATGTGACAAGGGGGGAAGAATGTGACAAGAAGGGGGGAGAATGTGACGGGGGATGTGACAAGGGAGAGGGGAATGTGACGGGGGAGATGTGAAATGGGCAGGGGGAGATGTGAAATCGTACCGCTTTTGGTACACATTTCCAGACAGAATCATACCGCCAGGGAGGTTAAAGGAGTAGTCCAGTGGTGACTCAGTGGTGAGCAACTTATCCCCTATCCTAAGGATAGGGGATAAGTTGCAGATCGCGGGGGTCCGATCGCTGGGGCCCCCTGCGATCTCCTGTACGGAGCCCTAACAGCCGCGGGAAGGGGGCGTGTCGACCTCCGCACGAGGCGGCGGCCGACACGCCCCCTCAATACAAGTCTATGGCAGAGCCGAAGCGCTGCCTTCGGCAATCTCCGGTGCTCTGCCATTGAGATGTATTGAGGGGGCGTGTCGGCCGCCGCTTCGTGCGGGGGTCGACACCCGCTATCTGGGCCGAGAGCCGGGGCCCCGTACAGAGAGATCGCAAGGGGCCCCAGCGGTCGGACCCCCGCAATCTCAAACTTATCCCCTATCCTTAGGATAGGGGATAAGTTTTTCACCACTGGACTACCCCTTTAAGGCCAAAATGGGCTGAGTCCTTAAGGGGTTAAGCAAAGTCTTCTAACTACAAGGTTATTATAAGAGTGAGCAGATAAGTGCTAAACATTGTTACATGATGGGATGTGCATTACAGACAGAGCTGTAGTTAGGTCTTTTTGCTCCTCAGAAGAGAACAGAAAATTGTGCACCCCCCCACTCCCCCCCATTTTGGCTTGGGGCACCTCTTGGGGAAAAAAAATTAGTGGGACACCCTTACTGAATAATCAGTCACTCTTTTTTTTTCTTCCCCATCTGGCACCAGGGCCGGTTTTAGGCTTAGCGTGGCCCTAGGCAAAATCAAAAGAGGGGCCCCAAAAGTCGTAATAGTGCACTAACCAGATTTGCACATTTTTGGTCACTTCAAATACGATAAAACATATCTAAAAAGCAATTGAAAAGTCCCATCAAAACAAAAATAGTGTTACGCTTGCGGCGTCCCTCTCTCTGCAGCGCCCCGGTCAGACCCGCTGACCGGGAGCGCTGCACTGACACTGCCGGCGGGGATGCGATTCGCATAGCGGGACGCGCCCGCTCGCGAATCGCATCCCAAGTCACTCACCTGTCCCGGCCCCCGACTGTCATGTCCTGGCGCGCGCAGCTCCGCTCCTTAGAGCGATTTAAAGGGCCAGTGCACCAATGATTGGTGCCTGGCCCAATCAGCCTAATTAGCTTCCACCTGCTCCCTGTCCATATTACCTCACTTCCCCTGCACTTACTTGCCGGATCTTGTTGCCTTGTGCCAGAGAAAGCGTTTAGTGTTGTCCAAAGCCTGTCTTCCAGATCTCCTGCTATCCTCATTGACTACGAACCTTGCCGCCTGCCCCGACCTTCTGCTACGTCTGACCTTGCCTCTGCCTAGTCCTTCTGTCCCATGCCTTCTCAGCAATCAGCGAGGTTGAGCTGTTGCCGGTGGATACGACCTGGTTGCTACCGCCGCAGCAAGACCATCCCGCTTTGCGGCGGGCTCTGGTGAAAACCAGTAGCAACCCTAGAACCGGTCCACCGACACGGTCAACGCCAATCCCTTGCTCACACAGAGGATCCACATCCAGCCTGCTGATCCTAACAGTAGATCCGGCCATGGATCCCGCTGAGGTGCCGCTGCCAAGTCTTGCTGACCTATCCACAGTGGTCGCCCAGCAATCGCAGCAAATTGCCCAACAAGGACAGCAGCTGTCGCAGTTTACCGCCACGTTACAGCAACTTCTGCCACTGCTACAGCAGCAACCATCTCCTCCGCCAGCTCCTGCACCTCCTCCACAGCGAGTGGCCGCTCCTAGCCTCCGATTTTCCCTGCCGGACAAATTTGATGGGGACTCTAGACTCTGCCGTGGCTTCTTGTCTCAATGTTCCCTACATATGGAGATGTTGTCGGACCAATTTCCTACAGAACGGTCTAAGGTGGCGTTCGTAGTGAGTCTTCTGTCTGGAAAGGCCTTGTCTTGGGCCACACCGCTCTGGGACCGCAATGATCCTGCCACAGCCACAGTCCAGTCCTTCTTCGCTGAAGTCCGTAGTGTCTTCGAGGAACCAGCCCGAGCTTCTTCTGCCGAGACTGCCCTGCTGAACCTGGTCCAGGGTAATTCTTCAGTAGGCGAGTACGCCATCCAATTTCGTACTCTCGCCTCCGAATTATCTTGGAATAACGAGGCCCTCTGCGCGACCTTTGAAAAAGGCATATCCAGTAACATCAAGGATGTGCTGGCCGCACGAGAGATTCCTGCCAACCTGCAAGAACTTATCCATTTAGCCACCTGCATTGATATGCGTTTTTCTGAAAGACACCAGGAGCTCCGCCAGGAAAAAGACCTTGATCTCTGGGCACCTCTCTCACAGTATCCTTTGCAATCTACCCCTGTGCCTCCCGCCGAGGAGGCTATGCAAGTGAATCGGTCTCGCCTGACCCATGAAGAAAGGACTCGCCGTAGGGAGGAAAATTTATGTCTGTACTGCGCTAGTACCGAACATTTCTTGGTGGATTGCCCTATTCGCCCTCCATGTCTGGGAAACGCACACATGCACCCAGCTCACGTGGGTGTGACGTCTCTTGGTACAAAGTCTGCTTCTCCACGTCTCACTGTGCCCGTGCGGATTTCTCCTTCTGCCAACTCCTCCTTCTCCTTCCTTCCAAAGCCTGTGTTCCAGATCTCCTGCTATCCATATTGACTACGAACCTTGCCGCCTGCCCCGACCTTCTGCTACGTCTTACCTTGCCTCTGCTAGTCCTTCTGTCCCACGCCTTCTCAGCAGTCAGCGAGGTTGAGCCGTTGCCGGTGGATACGACCTGGTTGCTACCGCCGCAGCAAGACCATCCCGCTTTGCGGCGGGCTCTGGTGAAAACCAGTAGCAACCCTAGAACCGGTCCACCGACATGGTCCACGCCAATCCCTCGCTGACACAGAGGATCCACATCCAGCCTGCCGATCCTAACAAATAGTACCGATAAAAACTACAAATCACAGTGCAAAAAATTACCCTCATACATCCCCCATATGCAGCAAAATAAGAGTTATAGGGATCAGGATAGTACAATTTTATATTTTTGTATAGTTCCCCCCACATTAGGTTGTCAGTATTGTTCCCCCACATTTGGTTGTAGTTCCCCCACATTAGGTTGACAGTATAGTTCCCCCCACATTAGGTTGACAGTATAGTTCCCCCCACATTAGGTTGACAGTATAGTTCCCCCCACATTAGGTTGACAGTATAGTTCCCCCACATTAGGTTGTAGTCCTCCCACATTAGGTTGACAGTATTTCCCCCCCCCCCCCCACATTAGGTTGGCAGTATAGTTCCCCCCACATTAGGTTGTCAGTATAGTTCCCCCACATTCGGTTGCCAGTATAGTTCCCCCCACATTAGGTTGACAGTATAGTTCCCCCCACATTAGGTTATCAGTATAGTTCCCCCACATTAGGTTGTAGTTCTCCCACATTAGGTTGACAGTATAGTTTCCCCCCCCCCCACATTAGGTTGGCAGTATAGTTCCCCCCACATTAGGTTGACAGTATAGTTCCCCCCACATTAGGTTGACAGTATAGTTCCCCCCACATTAGGTTATCAGTATAGTTCCCCCCACATTAGGTTGACAGTATAGTTCTCCCCACATTAGGGTAGCAGTATGTTCCCATACATTAGGTTGTCTGTATAGTCCCCCCACATTAGGTTGACAGTATAGTTCCCCCCACATTAGGTTGGTAGTATAGTTCCCCCCCACATTAGGTTGGCAGTATAGTTCCCTCCACATTAGGTTGGTAGTATAGCTTCCCCACATTAGGTTGTAGTTCCCCCACATTAGGTTGGCAGTATAGTTCCCCCACATTAGGATGTAGTTTCCCAAAATTAGGTTGGCAATATAGTTCCCCCCACATTAGGTTGTCAGTATAGTTCCCCCACATTCGGTTGCCAGTATAATTCCCCCCACGTTAGGTTGACAGTATAGTTCCCCCCACATTAGGT
This sequence comes from Hyla sarda, assembly GCF_029499605.1. Taxonomy (NCBI): domain Eukaryota; kingdom Metazoa; phylum Chordata; class Amphibia; order Anura; family Hylidae; genus Hyla; species Hyla sarda. The sequence goes on along the minus strand of NC_079189.1, from coordinate 315,122,492 downwards.
TGACAGTATAGTTCTTCCCACATTAGGTTGACAGTATAGTTCCCCCACATTAGGTTGACAGTATAGTTCCCCCACATTAGGTTGACAGTATAGCCCCCCCCCACATTAGGTTGGCAGTATAGTTCCCCCCCACATTAGGTTGACAGTATAGTTCCCCCCACATTAGGTTGACAGTATAGTTCCCCCCACATTAGGTTGACAGTATAGTTCCCCCCACATTAGGTTGACAGTATAGTTCCCCCCCCCCCCACATTAGGTTGACAGTATAGTTTCCCCCACATTAGGGTAGCAGTATGTTCCCGCACATTAGGTTGTCTGTATAGTCCCCCCACATTAGGTTGACAGTATAGTTCCCCCCACATTAGGTTGATAGTATAGTTCCCCCCCCCCACATTAGGTTGGCAGTATAGTTCCCTCCACATTAGGTTGGTAGTATAGCTTCCCCACATTAGGTTGTAGTTCCCCCACATTAGGTTGGTAGTATAGTTCCCCCACATTAGGATGTAGTTCCCCAAAATTAGGTTGGCAATATAGTTCCCCCCACATTAGGTTGTAGTTCCCCCACATTAGGTAGGCAGTATAGTTCCCCCACATTAGGTAGGCAGTATGGTTTCCCCACATTAAGTTGGCAGTATATTCCCCCACATTAGGTTGGCAGTATATTCCCCCACATTAGGTTGGCAGTATAGTTCCCCCACAGTAGGTTGGCAGCATAGTTCCTCCACATTAGGTTGGCAGTATAGTTCCCCACATTAGGTTGGCAGTATAAGTCTCCCCACATTAGGTTGGCAGTATAGTTCCCCCACATTAGGTTGGCAGTATATTTCCCCACATTAGGCGCAGTATAGTTCCCCACATTAGGTGCAGTATAAGTCCCCCCACATTAGGTTGGCAGTATAGTTCCCCCCATTAGGTGCATTATAAGTCCCCCCCACATTAGGTTGCCAGTATATTCCCCCACATTAGGTTGGCAGTATGGTTCCCCACATTAGGTGCATTATAAGTCCCCCACATTAGGTTGGCAGTATATTCCCCCACAGTTGGTTGGCAGTATATTCCCCCACAGTTGATTGGCAGTATAGTTCCCCCCACAGAAGGTCGGCAGTATAGTTCCCCCACATTTGGTCCCCCCTCTCTCCCTGCTTTTTGTATTACCGTATTCATATTTCCTTACCTGGCCGCGCTCAGGCTCAGGTAATGCGGTCTTGTGGGCTGTGGGGATATGACGAGTCCTGCCTCACACCGGCACCTCTGCACAGCAGACGTCACTCATCATTTCCTGGAGCCGCATCGGGACTGCTACAAGCAGCCGGTGTAATGAAGAAAACTGTGTCTTGAAGCGTTCTGTGTCCCAAACAGCTGATGAAAGTGCTTATTTTCTTCATTACACCGGCACTGCAGGGAACAAGGAGTGACGTCAGCCGTGCAGAGGAGCCGGTGTGAGGCAGGAAACGTCACTCAGTGTTTCCCAAACAGGGTGCCTCCAGCTGTTGCAAAACTACAACTCCCAGCATGCCCGTACAGCCGATGCTGGGAGTTGTAGTTTTGCAACAGCTGGAGGCACCCTGGTTGGGAAACACTGATATACAGGATAGAGGACATATTTATCATAAACAGCTCATCCACCGCTGGTCACTGTTTTAAAGGAGTACTCCGGTGCTTACACATCTTATCCCTTATCCAAAGGATAGGGGATAAGATGCCTGATCACGGGAGTCCCGCAGCTGGGGACACCCGTGATCATGCACGCGGCACCCCGTTTGTAATCAGCCCCCGGAGCGTGTTCGCTCCGGGTCTGATTATGGTCGCCCGCAGGGCCGACGGCGTGTGACATCACGCCTCCGCCCCCTTGTGACATCACGCTCCGCCCCTCAATGCAAGCCTATGGGAGGGGGCATGATAGCTATCACGCCCCCTCCCGTAGGCTTGCATTGAGGGGCGGAGCGTGACGTCACGCGGAGGCGTGACATCACACACCGCCGGCACTGCGGTCGACCATAATCAGACTGATTACAAACGGGGTGTCGGTTGCATGATCACGGGCGTCCCCAGCTGCGATAGGGGATAAGATGTGTAAGCACCGGAGTACCCCTTTAAAGTGGCCGCAGCATGGCTGCTGATCTTTAACAAGCAGCCGGCGCTACGGCCACTTTAAAACAGCTGCTACTGAGTCGCTGGCAGGGGGCCCCCTGGGGGATGGGGGCCCTAGGCAATTGCCTGGTTTGCCCCGCCCTAACGCTGGCCCTGTCTGGCACAGGGCATCATGGAACCTGCAACAAAAACATATTAGTATTAGGCTCTGCACTTTTCCAGCATTATCCTCCCCTTTACCCTACAAATGACTCCAGCCTCCTCCAAACACAATGCCACCAGCCTTCCCACAACGCACAAGGGGAGATTTATCTAAACCTGTGCAGAGGAAAAGTTGCCCATAGCAACTAAGCAGCTTGCTTCTTTCATTTTTAACAAGGCTATTGTAAAATGAAATAAGAAATCTGATGTGGTGTACATGGGAGAAAGGGGTGTACATGGGTGGCAGAGGGCATTACAGGGGTGACAGAGGGGTGTACGGGGTAACCGTGGGGTGTAGAGGGGTGACAGAAGGGTGTAGAGGGGTGACAGAGGGGTGTACAGGGGTTACAGAGAGGTTACGAGGGGTGACAGAGAGGTGTAAAGGAGTGAAAGAAGGGTGGGGGTGCACTACCTGAAGTTGAGTAGGCCTCTGTCAGCACCGCCCCTGCTCCTTCACTCCATCCACATCATTCTACTGAGGGACCAGGGAGAATCCAGAGTCCAGAGCTGCTCCACAGGAGAGGGAGGATACATGAGGATTGGAGCAGCAGCATCACCTGTCCCGACACTGCACACAGACTTTCCTCCCGCCTGGCCTGCATGCCTGTGACTCACAGGTGCGCAGACCTGGGCAGAAAAATTTAAAAATGTTAGCGCCATATTTCACACCAGAGTTTCCTGGCACCCTTGTTGGGAATCAATGCCTTAGTGTGCTGGATGCCCCTTGCGCCCCCTTGCAACAGCGCACCTGAGGCAATAGCCTCACTCTACTCATCTGAGCTATAGCCCTGATTACAGAACATGCAAGTGCATAAAATGCAAACTTCAAAATACACTAAAATCTGTGATAAAAGTGCTATCAAAAAGAGGTAGTATTATATGTGACAAGGTCATCAAGGGTGGATTTAAAAGGGGGGCAGTTTAACCTCTTAAGGACCCAGGACGTATGGGTACGTCCTGGGTCCCGGTCCTGCGATATAACGCGGGGTCACACGGTGACCCCGCATCATATAGCGGCGGGCCCGGCGTCATAGGGAAGCCGGGACCCGCCTCTAATAGCGCGCGGCACTGATCGCTGTGCCGCGCGCTATTAACCCTTTAGCCGCGCACTCAAAGCTGAGCCGCGCAGCTAAAAACTAAAGTGAAAGTTGCCGGTTAGCTCAGGGAGCTGTTCGGGATCGCCGCGGTATAATCGCGGCATCCCGAACAGCTGTAGCACAGGAGGAGGTCTTCTTACCTTCTCCTGTGTTGTCCGATCGCTGAATGAATGCTTCAAGCCTGAGATCCAGGCTTGAGCAATCAATTGCCGAAAACACTGATTGATCCATTCCTATGGAGATGGATCAATCAGTGTAAAAGATCAGTACGTGCAATGTTATAGCCCCCTATAGGAGCTATAATATTGCATAAGAAAAGTGTAAAAAAATCATTAACCCTTTCAATTATCCCTTCCCTTAATAAAAGTTTGAATCACCCGGCATTTCCAAAAATAAAAAAAATATTATGTAAATAATAATAAAAATAAACATATGTGGTATCGCCGCGTGCGGAAATGTCCAAATTATAAAAATATACCGCTTTTTAAACCGCTCGTTCAATGGCGTACGCGCAAAAAAATTCCAAATTCCAAAATAGCGCATTTTTGATCACTTTTTATACCACAAAAAAGTGAATAAAAAGTGATCAAAAAGTCTGATCAGAACAAAAATGGTACTGATAAAAACTTCAGATGATGGCGCAAAAAATGAGTCCTCAAAGCGCCCTGAACAGAGAAAAATAAAAAAGTTATAGGGGTCAAAAGATGACCATTTTAAACGTATAAATTTTCCTGCATGTATTCATGATTTTTTTCGGAAGTGATAAAAATTCAAACCTATACAAGTAGGGTATCATTTTAACCGTATGGACCTACAGAATAAAGATAAGGTATCATTTTTGACAAAAAATGTACTGCGTAAAAACAGAAGCCCCCAAAACTTACAAAATAGTGTTTTTTCATAAATTTTATCGCACATTGATTTTTTTTCCAGTTTCACCGTAGATTTTTGGGTAAAATGACTAATGTCATTACAAAGTAGAATTAGTGACGCAAAAATTAAGCCATTTTATATAATTTTTGGTGAAAATTTTTAAGAGTTATGATTTTTTAAAGTTAAGGAGGAAAAATTGAAAATGAAAAAACGGAAAAAGCCCGAGTCCTTAAGGGGTTAAGTTGTAGAAATTTCTGCAACAGTCCGTTCTATAAATCTTAGTGAGGCGAACTCTGAGATTAATGTTTTGCCACCAGTTGGTTTCAAAAATTTTTATCTAAATTTGTAATTTTCTTCTTCTTAAAAATCTTAACACTTCCACTACGTGAAGCTGGAATAACCGTGGCTGCTGGCACAAGACTTGCCCTCCAATGGGTCCTCAAAAAAGGATTTTAACCCCTTAAGGATTCAGCGTTTTTCCGTTTTTGGATTTTCATTTTTTCCTCGTCACCTTCTAAAAATCATAACGCTTTCAATTTTGCACATAAAATTCCATATGATGGCTTATTTTTTGCACCACCAATTCTACTGTGCAGTGACATTAGTCATTTTACCAAAAAATCCACGGCGAAACGGAAAAAAAAATCATTACGCGACAAAATTGAAGAAAAAATTTCATTTTGTTAATTTTGGGGGCTTCCGTTTCTACGCAGTGCATTTTTCGGTAAAAATGACACCTTATCTTTATTCTTTAGATCCATACGGTTAAAATTATGATACCCTACTTATATAGGTTTGATTTTTTCATACTTCTGAAAAAAATCATAACTACATGCAGGAAAATTTATATGTTTAAAATTGTCATCTTCTAACCCCTATAACTTTTACATTTTTCTGTGTACGGGCCGGTATGAGGACTCATTTTTTGCGCCGTGATCTGAAGTTTTTATCGGTACGATTGTTGCATTGATTTTACATCATAAAAAATGAATAAAAAGCGATCAAAAAGTACAAAGTGACCAAAAATACGCTATTATGGACTTTGGAATTTTTTTGTGCGTACACCATTGACCTTGCGTTTAATTAACAATATATTTTTATAGTTCGGACATTTACGCATGCGGCGATACCACATATTTTTATATACACTTTTTTTTTATGAGAAAAGGGGGGTGATTCAAACTTTTATAAGGGAAGGGGTTAAATGACCTTTAGGGGGCTATAACACTGCACACACTGATCTCTTATGCTGATCCCTGCAGAGCCATAGCTTTGCATCGATCAGCGAGATAGGAGCTCGATTGCTCAAGCCTGTAGCTCAGGCTTTGAGCAATCAAACGCTGATCGGACACGACGGAGCAAGGTAAGGGGACCTCCGCTCGCGTCCTAGCTGATCGGGACATCGCGATTTTATCGCGATAGTCCTGATCAGCCTGAATGAGCTGTCGGGAAGCTTTCACTTTCATTTTCGATGCAGCGATCAACTTTGATTGCCACGTCTGAAGGGTTAATAGCGCGTGGCATAACGATCTGTGCTGCGCGCTATTAGCCCAGGGTCCCGGCTATCAATAGCAGCCGGGACCGACCCGGTGTGATGCTGGGTCACGGCGCCACCCCGTTTTAAACACCGGGACCGGGCCATGTGTCCTTAAGAGGTTAAAAAATGTAAATAAATTAAATGAAAAAGCTCTTTAATCTCTTCAATTGTGATGCCATATGGTCTCCCGACCCTGCTGCCACATCCAGACACTTTGCGACAGTGATTCTAATAGCAACGCCTGTAATCTGCATGTGACTTGCAAATTTTTTAATTATATATATATATATATATATATATATATATATAACTCAACGTGTGTGTGTATGTATGTATGTATGTATGTGTGTATGTTCCAGCATCACGTCCAAACGGCTAAAGATATTAAGATGAAACTTGGCACACATGTTACTTATATGTCAACAACAAACATAGGATAGGGGATTTAACCCTTACTCATCCCCATTTGCCAGGGGCAGGGTTTATGTTTAAAGTCCCATACAAGTCTATAGGAAATATATGTTACTGCATAACTTCCAAACGGCTGGAGATATTTCGATAATACTTGGTCACATGTTACTTATATGTCCACTTAAAATATAGGGTAGTTAATTTAACCCTTAACTACCCCCATTTGTGAGGGTCAGAGTTTTTGTTTAAAGTCACATGCAAATCAATGGAAAATGTATGTTACCACATAACTTCCGTACGGCTGGAGATATTTCAATACCTGGTACACATATTACAGGTCGGGATATGAGGACGGGATGGGAGGAAGGGATAGGAAGAAGGGATAGGAGGTCGGGATAGGAGGTCGTGGATAGGAGGATGGGATAGGAGGTCAGGATAGGAGGTCGAGATAGATGGATGGGATAGGATGTCGGGATAGGAGGATGAGATAGGAGGATGGGATAGGAAGATGGGATAGGAGGTCGAGATAGGTTGGGATACTGGGTTGGGATATGACAACAATATATGAGGATGCGATATGAAGTCAAAAGCTTCCTCCTTTGTTTATTTTCCTCCCCAACAAGGATTAGGAAGGAAAAACCGGGCAACGCCGGGTATTCAGCCAGTCTATATATATAAAACTCAATGGCCCTCATTTACTTAGAGTGTCGGGTTTATCTCTGAGTGTTTCCTCATTTACTCCGTGTATTTTTCTCCCTGATTTACTAATGTGTCGCACGGGGAAAAAAATTGTGCCACGGGTTGGAAAATGTGTCGCAGGGTAAATTGTATATATGTCCCCCGCACAGCGCATGTTATATATGTCCCCCGCACAGCACTATCATTATCATATACCCCCTGCAGCGCATGTGTATATATATATATATATATACCCCCGCACAGCGCTATTATATACCCACTGCAGCGCATGTGTAATATATATCCCCCCGCATAGCGCTATTATATACCCCCCGCAGCGCATGAGTATATATATATATATACCCCCCGCACAGTGCTATTATATACCCCCCGCAGCGCATGAGTATATATATATATATATACCCCCCGGACAGCACTATTATATACCCCCCGCAGCACATGTGTACACATATATATATCCCCCCCCACATAGCGCTATTATATACCCCCCGCAGCGCATGTAGATATATATTTTATATGCCTCGCACAGCGCATCTATATACGTATGCTTCTGAAGTGCTATCAATGACTAATGCAGTGGTCTCCTCCAACTTGCGGACCTCCAGATGTTGCAAAACTACAACTTCCAGCATGCACGGACAGCCATTGGCTGTCCGTGCATTCAGGGAGTTGTAGTTTTGCAACATCTGGAGGTCCGCAGGTTGGAGACCACTGGGCTTCAGAGGCATACGTATATAGAAGCGAAGTGGGGAGCAGACATATAGCGTTATCTGGTCCCCACTTCGCTTCTATACACAGTCCTCAGCAAACACCACAGCAGCCCCATCGCCTCCCTCATCCCCAGTGTTATAATTACCTGTTCCCGGCCCAGGTCCGCAATGCTTCTGGCTTCGGCGCTGTTGCTGTGTGCTGTCACTGTGCGTTGGGGAGTGACGTCCCCAACGCACAGTGACAGCGCACAGCAACAGCGCCGAAGCCAGAAGTATAACACCGGGGATGGGGGAGGCGATGGGGCATCTGTGGTGTTTGCTGAGGACTGTGTATAGAAGCGAAGTGGGGACCAGATAACGCTATATGTCTGCTCCCCACTTCGCTTCTATATACGTATGCCTCTGAAGCGCAGTGGTCTCCAACCTGCAGACCTCCAGATGTTGGAAAACTACAACTCCCAGAATGCCCGAACAGCCAACGGCTGTCCGTGCATGCTGGGAGTTGTAGTTTTGCAACATCTGGAGGTCCGCAAGTTGGAGGAGACCACTGGATTAGTCATTGATAGCACTTCAGAGGCATACGTATATAGATGCGCTGTGCGGGGCATATATAATATATATCTACATGCGCTGCGGGGGGTATATAATAGCGCTGAGCGGGGGTATATATATATGTATATATATATATACATGCGCTGCGGGGGGTATATAATAGCGCTGTGCGGGGGGTATATATATACACACATGCGCTGCGGGGGGTAGATAATAGCGCTATGCGGGGGGATATCTATTACACATGCGCTGCGGGGGGTATATATATATGTACACATGCGCTGCGGGGGGTATATAATAGTGCTATGCGGGGGGATATATATATATGTACACATGCGCTGCGGGGGGTATATAATAGCACTATGCGGGGGGATATATATATATATGTACACATGCGCTGTGGGGGGTATATAATAGCTTTGTGCGGGGGGCATATATATATATATATATATATATATATATATATGTACACATGTGCTGCGGCGGGGGACAAGACATATAGCGCAGCAGGGGGCAAGATATATAGAAGCTGTGGGGACATATACAAAACCCCCAGCGATTATATATATCTTTCCCCACCGCAGCTCGTAGGGATCCCTGATTGGCTCTTCAGTACGGGCCATTCAAGGATCCCAGCGGGGAATTTGAAAATGAAAGTAAAATACACCGCACATCGCTGGGGAGCGGACCATGCTCCCCTGCTTAATAACTTTTGATCGGATCGGGTCTCAGAAGTGAGACCCGATGCGATCAACCCCTTAGCCCCTGTACTACTGCCCCAACATGGAACAGACCCTGTTCCATGATGGGGGTAGGATTCACTCGGTTTTCAGTAATTTCCAGACAGCTCAGAGCTGTCGGGTTTTAGTGAAGAAAAATTCACAGGTTTTCCGGTGAGTTTTTCATCATACTCCGAGTGTTTTTTCTGTTTGGTCGGGAATACGCCCCTTTTTGTGATAACCACGCCCATTTTGACGGGTTTAAAAACACTCGGAGTGATGATATATTTTGTCGGGTTGTGCGACCAAATTTGTGTCACATGGGCTATGCAACACAAATTTGGTCGCACAACCCGACAAAAAAAGTTGGGTTGACATTAGTAAATGAGGGCTAATGTGTGTGTGTATGTGCATGTGTATGTTCCAGCATCACGTCTAAACAACTAAAGATATTAACATGAAACTTGGCACACATGTTACTTATATGTCAACAACAAACAAATGATAGGTAATTTAACCCTTACTCACCCCCATTTGCCAGGGTCGGGGTTTTTGTTTAAGGTCCCATACAAGTCTGTGGGAAATATGCGTTGCTGAATAACTTACAAACGGCTGGAGATATTTCGATAATACTTGGTCACATGTTACTTATATGTCCACTTAAAATATAGGATAATTAATTTAACCCTTAACTAGCCCCCCCCCCCCCCCCCCCCCGATTTGTGAGGGTCAAGGTTTTTATTTAAAGTCCCATGAAAATCAATGGGAAATGTATGTTCCCAAATAACTTCCGTACGACTGGAGATATTTCGATAATACCTGGTGCACATATTACTTATATGTTAAAAAGATATGATAGTTAAATTAACCCTTACCTAAACCCTTACATTAAAGATGAGTTTCTATTTCAAGTCCCATGCGAGTATATGGGACTTCCAGGACCTTACTCCACAAGCTCCGCTCTGCATCTCCTGGTGAATGTGTAAATCCGGCTTTCAAGCCACACCCCATCTCACAAAGAGAGGAGGTCAGGATAGGAGGTCGGGAAAGGAGGTCGAGATATGAGGATGGGATATGAGGTTGGGATATAAGGACGGGATATGAGGTCAAGATGGGAGGACAGGATAGGAGGTCAGGATATAAGGACGAGATATGATGACGGGATATGAGGTCGGGATATGAGGACAGGATATGAGGACGAGATATGAGGACGAGATATGAGGACGGGATATGAGGTTGAGATATGAGGATGGGATAGGAGGTCGGGATATGAGGATGGCATATGAGGACAGCATATGAGGACGGGATAGGAGGTTGAGATATGAGGACAGGATATGAGGTCAAGATGTGAGATCGAGATATGAGGATGGGATAGGACGACGGGATATGAAGACGGGATATGAGGTCGGAATATGAGGTTGAGATATGAAAATGTGATATGGGGTCGGGATATGAGGTTGAGATAGGAGGTTGGTGTATAAGGACTGGGTATTTCAACAATATATGGGGATGGGATATGAAGCCAAAAGCTTCCTCCTTTGTTGATTTTCCACCCCAACAAGGATGATGAAGGAAAAACCGGGCAAGGTAGTATATATGTAAAATTCAATGTGTGTGTATGTTCCAGCATCACGTCCAAACGGCTAAAGATATTAACATGAAACTTGGCACACATGTTACTAATATGCCAACAACAAACATAGGATAGGTAATTTAACCCTTACCAACCCCCATTTGTCAGTGTCAGGGTTTTTTGTTTAAAGTCCCATACAAGTCTATGGGAACTATATGTTACTGCATAACTTCCAAACGGTTGGAGATATTTTGATAATACATGGTCACATGTTTCCTATATGTCCACTAAAAATATAGGATACTTAATTTAAAGGACAACTGCAGCGCAATATACACTTATCCCCTATCTACAAGATAGGGGATAAGTGTTTGATCGCGGGGGGTCCGACCGCTGGGACCCCCCTCGATCTCCCTAACGGGGCGCTGCCATTAACGCTCATGGGGACATAGCGTCGACCTAGAGGTCGACGGTGATGCCCCGTCTACTCCCCGTCCCCATACAGTTCTATGGGGGAGACATAGAGATGTATGGAGGAGGCGTGCCGGCTGCAACGTCATGCTGCAGCAGGCATGCCCCCTGCACGGGACCTCCGCGGCCCCGTACAGGAGATCACAGGGGGTCCCAGCGGTCGGACCCCCCGCGATCAAACACTTATCCCCTATCCTGTGGATAGTGGATAAGTGTTAATCACGCTGCAGATGTCCTTTAACCCTTAACTACCCCCATTTGTGAGGGTCAGGGTTTTTGTTTAAAGTCCCATGCCAATCTATGTGAAATGTATGGAAATGACAGGATATGAGGACGGGATATGAGGTCGGGATATGAGGTCGAGATATGAGGTCGGGATATAAGGACGAGATATGAGGACGGGATATGAGGTCAAGATACAAGGATGGGATATGAGGTCGGTATATGGGGATGAGATATGAGGTCAAGATACAAGGATGGGATATGAGGTCGGTATATGGGGATGAGATATAATGATGGGATATAAGGACGGGAAAGGAGGTCGGGATATGAGGTCAGGACAAGATATGAGGTCGGGATATGACTATGGGATATGAGGACTGGATATAAGGATGGGATATGAGGGAGGGATATGAGGTCGGGATATAGGGACGGGATATAGTCAGGATTTAGGGACAAGATATGAGGACAAAAGCTTCCTCCTTTGTTGCTTTTCCTCCCCTACAAGGATAAGGTAGAAAAAAAACGGGCAGCGCTGGGTACTCAGCTAGTACCAATATATTTTATAAAACCAAGAATCACAGAATTTTTCAACCATTTAGATTTTAAATAAAATCATAAGTAGTAAGTTGCATGCTTTATGAGACTTCATATAACATGGGATTTCAGCATTGCTTCTAAGGGAGAATATGTATGTAGGAGTATTGTTCAGTGTGAAGCTGTACACAGCTGTGTACTCTGAGCCTTATACTAACAGTTTTGGTTTCTTTCTATTGGATTTCTATGTCCTATTTAAAAGTACTCAACCTGTAACTTCATAAATCTAGTATTTTACAACATATATAGTTATATAGAGTAATTTCAGAACAACATGGGATTCTTATTTAGGGTCTTGCTATGTAAGCAACTGGACAACCCATTTATTATAGGATATGATGTCTTCTATTGGTGTTCCTGCTGGTAATGTAGGAATATCTATCTGTGGATCTATCTGTTTATTAACCCCTTAAGGACTCAGTGTTTTTCAGTTTTAGCATTTTCGTTTTTACCTCCTTACCTTTTAAAAATCATAAAACTTTCAATTTTCCATCTAAAAATCCATATGATGGCTTATTTTTTGTGCCACCAATTCTACTTTGTAAGGACATCAGTCATTCTACCCAAAAATTTATGGCAAAACCCCAAAAAATAAATCATTGTGCGAGAAAATTGAAAAAAATTACCCGCCATTTTCTACTTTTGGGGGCTTCCGTTTCTAAGAAGTGCATTTTTCGGTAAAAATGACACCTTATCTTTATTCTGTAGGTCCATACAATTAAAATAATACCCTACTTTTATAGGTTTGATTTTGTCTTATTTCTGGAATAAATCATAACTACATGCAGAAAAATGTATACGTTTAAAAATGTCCTCTTCTGACCCCTATAACTTTTTCATTTTTTCGCATATGGGGATGTATGAGGGCAAATTTTTTGCGCCATGATCTGAAGTTTTTATCAGTACCATTTTTGTTTTGATCTGACTTTTTGATCGCTTTTTATGACATTTTTTATGGTATAAAAAGTCATCAAAAATACTCTATTTTGGACTTTGGAATTTTTTATGTGTACGCCATTGACCATGCGGTTTAATTAATGATATATTTTTATAGTTTAGACATTTATGCACGCGGCGATATCACATATGTTTATATTTATCTTTATTTACATAGTTTTTGGGAAAAGGTAAATGGGAAAAGGGGGGGTGATTCAGACTTTTATTAGGGAAGGGGTCAAATCACATTTATTAACACTTTATTTTTTGCAAAGTTATAGCCCCCATGGGGGACTATAACATTGCACACACTGATTTCCTATACTGATCACTGCTATGCTATCGTATTGTATTGATCAGTGTTATTGCCGCTCGACTGTTCCTGCCTGAATCTCAGGCACGGAGCAGTCATTCAGCGATCGGACAACGAGGAGGCAGATAGGAGACAGCTGATCGCGACAACGCGGTTTCACCGCGGTGGTCCCGATCAGCCCGACTGAGCAGCCAGGAAGGTTTCACTTTTATTTCAGAAGGGTTAATACTGGGCATCACCGCGATCGGTGATGTTTGTTATTAGCCGCGGATTCCAGCCGTTGATGGCCGCCAGGACCGACCCGATATGATGTAGGGTCACAGCATGACCCTGCGTTATATCGCGGAAGCCAGCGCAGGACATAAATATACGTCCTGCATCCTTAAGTGGTTAAACATGTTTCGTATTGTCTCTAGACCTATAGTGTGTGCCAGTGAGTTTACATACTTTGTTAGTGACTCTTGTTTATATACTTCTATGTTTTGTTTATACTCAATAAAGATTGTAAATGTATTTACAACTGACTCCTATTGTTTCTTCTTTTGTTTGGCAATCACCATAGTAGTAAACTGTCAATAAAATTCTCCTTATGTTCCTGTTGATTAATGTATGTTTCACCGTAGTGCAGGAAAGCAAGACTCCTGTGTTGCTATTTGTATAAGGTCAATTTTGGTAAATATATATTGATTGTAGAAATGTGGAAAAAGCCTTCAGTGCACACCTTTAGGTGCTCAGTGTATCAGCCTATTAGTTGATGAATGCAATGAGAAGGTGTTGGGCAGTTGACAGCTGATTACAGCTAAGAGGCATTTGGAATGTGCTTGGAGTATAATGGAGAGACATTCTGAAGGTCAAAGTATCTTATTATTTCATTGTACAGAGTGCACCTTGCAAGACATAAAAGGACTTAATCTTTCTCTTTCTTCATTCCTATAACAAAACCTATGCTCTAGCATTCATTTGACATTTTACTGATTTACGCCACATGAGCTCTGGAACAGCTACCAGTCCTGCTGTGATTCAATCCCAAGACCTCCAGAAATTGAACTAAATTGTCCAATTAAATGTTCCACTCAATACATGTTTAATACTTGCACCTTTGCCTAAAACCTAATCTCAAATTTTACCATTCCCTTTATCATTTACTTAGCCTTCATTGGTAAATGTTGGTTACCTTTAATTAAAAAAACAACTGCTATTGATTGAAGAATATATATATTTATATATATATATATATATATATATATATATATATATATATACACTTATGTAAGTGTGTCCCCATAAATTAGAATAATCTTGCAAGACTAAACCTTTTAGGCCTTACTATTAAATGTATTATTATTATGATTATTATTATCATTATTGTTAAATAATTATAACCCTTTTTAGTATTGTTATTATCTATTTAATGTATATTCATTAAATTGTTATGATAAATTTTGCAATTTTATAGTTTTTTCATTAGCATCACTGTCAACATGACCATCATGATCACCATAATTATTATTATATTACTACATACTATATAGAAAAATACATGACAATGATTATTACATGTTTTTATTTACATATTTATATACTATATTGAAATTGTATTCTTTCAAAAAACTTTCGCATGAATGTAATAAAGTACTGACGGACCTTATTATAATGCAATGTGCAATAGAATCAAATTTTGCAAAGGTAGGTCAGCAGCAGAAGCACAGTGACTAAAACATATATAAGAATTGGGAAGTTGTACAATAAATTGTAAGCTCTTGTGAGCAGGGCTCGCATGCCTTTTGCTTAAAGTGATTCGTTTTTTATTTGGTAAAGTGCTCTATAATATGTTGTCGTTCTATAAAGATTATTTCTATTATTAATGTATGTTATAGTCTTATTACTGAAGATAACTAACAATGCTAATTGTTGTTTTTGTTATTATTATTATTTATCTAGTACCATCATCTAGCACTTTACAATATGATACCAAATGGGTGAGAACATAAAATATACTTGTAACAATGTCCAGTAAAACTGAAATTTGTCCATTCAAATGTATTGTATAATGGGATCTGTTTTTAAATATTGTCTCTTAAATATAAGAGGAAAGCAAAATATAGTTATTACTTTGCCCCAAATCACTATCCCAAAGCTGTAACAGGCTGATCTGTAGAGATGAGTTTTCTGGTGTATTATTGTAAACCCAATCCTATTACCCCTGCTGTGCTGGCTATTCTGCTTTGTTATGCTTGGTTATATGTGTTACATGAGTGCATGCTTATTTGCTTAATGCTCTAGTTTTATTTAGTAATACTTTATTCTTATAGTTGACCAACTGATGGCTCCCAAGTTGAGTTGAGCCATGTGGACACACACACACATATATATATATATATATATATATATATATATATATTATTGTATATTATGTTGTTTCATTGTTTTGTAAAACATATGAAACAGAATGTTTTTATATATTAAAAGAATAATAATTGTTTTTATTATTTCATGGTTAGCTTGTGCAGACTCAACAGAAAGTAATATGTCTACTATTTTTTGTTCCCTCGTCTCAGTGTTCAGTGGTGTAATCCTTCTCCCATACGCCCCCAGAAGATGTTACACTTACAGCTACTTTACATAGCCTTGTTGAATAACATCCTATCTTAATTCAGCTTATAGCGTGCCCTGCTGCTGCTGTGATTTCCTGTTTAGTGGTGAAAGTGAACTCGTACTCAAACACCTGTTGGGGGTCAGAAGAGAAACACAAACGGTCAAAAGATATTTTTACTACTTTAGAGTTAAAGATAACCAGGAACACCCACTGTCCACATTATGAGTGGAAAGTTTGACAGATGTGATAACAATAACAGTCTGTACTTTATGTTATGGAGGAAAACATCCTGCACTGATTTGGAGCAGTAACAATATAGTATTATAAGAGATCGCAATTCTGTTGTAATCTATAAAAGCTGTCCTGCTGAATTTTCTATCATATCATCCATCCACAATTTATTTGAAGTCCCTAAAATAGTTTGTAATGCTAAAAAATAATAATAAAAATAATATATATATTGCAGTTTGCTTTTTTTATATTATATTTTTGTTCTTTTTTTTATAGTTTGGCAATTAAGAGCTGAATATTAAGAAAGTATAAGTGTAAATGTATTAAAATACCTTTCTTTTCTTGGTTTTCTTCTGTCAGATTACTCATCACTATTTTACATACTGTAGTATAGCCCAGTAATAACGGCATTCAAATGCGGCCTGCACATACATGCATTGACAAGAAAAGTTAGGGGGCATAAAATATGCTTGACTTGTAATGTAAACAAGAGCATTTGAACCAAATCTGAAAATTCCAGTAAATATGGTACATATCTGATTAAAAAAATGAATTGTTTTAATATCCCTATTAAAAAATTTGTAAGCATAAAATGGAAGTCCCCTAAACATCCTCATCTATTAGGCAGTGGCAAAAAAGAGCTTCTATTGGTGTCATTGAGCACCATGTAATGCTTCACCTCTCTTGTTCTACTGCTGCAATGAATTGAAAAACTCCTACTTGGTTTCTACACAGATTTCAATTGATTACTGAGGGTCCAGTTAGTGAGACGCCCTTTGTCCATCTTGTTACCCAAAAAATAGTAAAATGTTGAAAACCCTGTTAAAGTATTAAACACTTATTTCCACTTTATCTTACTTCCCTAATAGATTAATGTCTATAGTTTCCATAGGGTTTTTTAACTAACTCTCTTACGTTATGCTTAGGCACAGTTTTCTGAGCTTTAAATGGCTAAAAAAAAACGGACCAAGAGCTAACGATTGCCATTTTTAGCAATTTACTGCTGTATAGTTAGACATCTCTCTTATTTAGGAATATTACTTAGTCATTACTGTAGCTTTAACCCCTTAATAACACAGATTTTTATTTTTGAGATTTAGTTTTTTCTTCCGAACCTTATTAGAGCCATAGCTCTTTTATTTTTTTCATCTACAGAGCCAAACAAGAGCTTGTTTTTTGCGGGACATATAGTACTTTGTAATGACATCATTTACTGTAACATAAAATATACTGCAAAAACTAAACAAAAAAAATTATTTTAGGGGAAATTGAAAGAAGGAAGTTTTTTACACCATGCAGTAAAACTATATGTTTTCTGTATTCTTCAGATCAATATGAGTACAATTATACTCTTTTTATATAATTTTTCTTTACTACTTAACAGAAAAATTTTTACTTTAAAAAAAAAAGAAATTTCAATATTCTTACCCCTATAACTTTGTTATTTTTCTGTCTACAGAGCTGTGTAAGCTTGCACTGTGATGTATAAAGTGAATTTCTATTCCATTTTTTGGGAATTGAATATGACCCAAAAAAAAAAAATGTTTGCATTCGTTTTTTTTTTCCCCTTTTACCGCTGTTTACTGTGTGAGATTAAAAAAACCATTATATTTGAACAGTTCCACACATGATTCCATACATGTTTATTTATTTATTTATTTTTTAATAATTTATTTAAAAGACATGCAAAGAGGAATGTTTTGAATTGTTATTGACAGGATATTTCTGTTCATAGTTTTTGATATGTTTTCCCTGTCTTTTCTATACAATATTTTTGAACATACAAATCAATGTAATACGGTCATTGAATTACTTATACAAATCAATTGGTGATCTGCTCCTACAGCTTGCCCATTGCAGGCTGTAAAGGCAGATCATTGATAGCAGTCACAGAGATACTAGGTACTAGGGTACAGATCTCAGGCAGTCATGAAAATCAAAAGGCCCCCCAATCCAATTCCTATGCCACCAACAAAAAGCTGCCATCTTTGTTTAAATGCTGCTCTCTGCTTTTGACAGTGGTATTTAAACAGTTACACAATCAATGGCCACTATCAGCTGCTGAAAGCAGCCAGCAGCCATAGGGTTGGGTTGTTCAAGGGATAATGGAAACTTGCTGGGCAACAAACAGATAAAACTTAAAGGGGTTATCCAGCGAACAGAATTAGAAAAAAAAAACTCAGATCAGCATAGGATATTAACCTTGCATCTATTATTCTACTGAGACCTTTTTATCTCCTGCATGTGGCTCTGATACGCCTTTCTGCCATCCTAGAAATTCCCTTCCCTGCATGCTGTCTTTAAACTACAGGTCCCAGCATTCTTTGCTGCCGCTCTCTGCTCACTTCCTCATAACTGTCGTTTTCTGCCCCAGTCCCTTGACCAGCCCCAACGCTTCAAATGTTTCTAAGCAACCATTCCCATCCTGCTTTCATCTGCCGTACTATATGGCAATGATTCACAAAATGGGTGCCTCACTCTGTTGCAAAACTACAACTCCCAGCATTCCCAAAAAGTCAAAGGGGGAGATTTATCAAAACCTGTCCAGAGGAAAGTTGCCCATAGCAACCAGATCACTTCTTTCATGTTTCAGAGGCCTCTCAAAAATGAAAGAAGCGATCTGATTGGTTGCTATGGGCAACCCAGCAACTTTTCCTCTGCATAGGTTTTGATAAATCTCTCCCATTTAAATAATGTTATAACTTAAAAGTTTGGACACTTCCTACAATACCCAATCCTATAGCATCTGCACAACAATTTACATGTATGAAATAAATTCTGCAATATAGATACAGTGGGGCAAAAAAGTATTTAGTCAGCCACCAATTGTGCAAGTTCTCCCACTTAAAAAGATGAGAGAGGACTGTAATTTTCGTTGAAGTTTTAGAGTTAAATGGGCACTGTCAGATACAAAAACTTTTCATACGTTGTAAAGCATGCAAAACCAAGAGGTTTTGCAATTACTTTAATTAGAAAATGTTCAGTATTTCATACTGAAAAAGCCAGTCAAACAACTGCCACCCTGCCTGCTTGGACGCATACTAGTCCTGCTGTGTCCATGCGTCATCACCTGTGTCATGGACAAACTTCCTTGATTGACTGCTGTGAGCGCAGGGCTCACACCTGGAGGAAAAATCCTCCCACTGTCAGCTTGTGTCCCGCTACTGTCAGTGAGGACAAGCTGGTAGTTGTAGTTTTGCTAATGCTAGGGGAGATGTGAGCAGACAGCATACTGAGGGAGGGGGCGGAGACCTTCAGACTAGTGAGCTAAATTAAAAGTGTAATAAAATAAATAAATAAAGGTGACAGACACATAAAAATTTGATGTACATAGTCAGGATTAGGTACTGAGTGATATATTTTTAAAAAAAATTTTTGGTTGGATCTGACGGGTACGCTTTAAAGCTGAAGGCACCCTTTTTGGGAAACACTGCTACATAGTATAACTAAATATAAATATATATATATATATACATACATGTGTGTGTGTGTGTGTGTGTATATATATA
Organism: Hyla sarda; assembly: GCF_029499605.1. NCBI lineage: Eukaryota > Metazoa > Chordata > Amphibia > Anura > Hylidae > Hyla > Hyla sarda. Next base: position 315,103,157 of record NC_079189.1, on the reverse strand, counting down.
TATATATATATATATATCCAACAAAGAAATTCTTGCAGCACTACCTTGTATCCAATGCCCGGTGCCAGCACTCCAGACCTTACCACAGTCCAAAAAATATTTAAAAAATGGTGAATTTCTTGTCTCACAACATAGCAGCAACGTTTCAGTTCCTCACTGGAAGCTTTTTCAAGCTTGAAATATATACCGTATATCCCGGCGTATAAGACGACTTTTTAACCCCGAATTTTCTTCTGAAAAGTTGGGGGTCGTCTTATATTGGGGTGCGGCATAGGAATACTTATGATTATCTGCCCGGGCCGGCTCCTGTGTGCGGCTGCAGGAGGGGGCCGGCCAGAGCATGTACAAACTAATAACTGTATACTTAAAAACCAGGGTGTCTCCAGCTGTTGTGAAACTACAACTCCCAGCATGCCCGGACCGGCAAAGGCTGTCTGGGCATGCTGGTAGTTGTAGTTTCACAACAGCTGGAGGCACCCTGGTTTTTAGTATACATGAATTAGTTTTTACATGCTCTGGCCGGCCCCCGCCTGCAGCCGGACACAGGAGCCAGCCCGGGCAGATAATCATAAGTATTCCTATGCCGGACATCCCTGTGTCCCGAAAAATCTTTTCGGGACATAAGGATGTCCGTGGGTCACTAACCATTCCCCGGCCACCACACATCCTCCTCCGGTCCTCCTGCGGTCTTCCTCCGGTCCTTCTGCGCTTTTCCACCTCTATATGGTTGTACGCACGGGACATCAGTGACGTCCCGTGCGTACAACCATAGAGGCGCAGGAGGACCGCAGGAGGACGAGCGCCGGCCAGGGCCTGGTGAGTGACCGGCGGCGCGTCATCTACAGTGTTCCGATCACCGCTCATCCGGTCCCGGGACTGCTGCTATGGTCCATAGGCCATAGCAGTAGATTGTGACCCCGGGCCGGAGGAGCGGTGACCGGGACACTGTGGGGGGCAGTACACAGACATACACTCTATATGGCTGGAAGTTGTATGTCTGTTGGGGGAGCTGCCTACTAATGTGGGGGGAGCTGCCTACTATTGTGGGGGATGGAGCTGCCTACTATTGTGGGGGAACGGAGCTGCCTACGATTGTGGGGGTGAGCTGCCTACGATTGTGGGGGGAGGCTGCCTACTATTGTGAGGGGGGGGAGCTGCCTACTATTGTGGGGGAACTGCCGACCTAATGTGTGGGAACTGCCGACCTAATGTGGGGGAGCTGCTGACCTAATGTGGGGGAACTGCTGACCTAATGTATGGGAGCTGCTGACCTAATGTGGGGGAGCTGCTGTACTAATGTGTGGGAGCTGCTGACCTAATGTGGGGGAGCTGCCTACTATTGTGGGGGAACATGCTGCCTACCTAATGTGGGGGAACTATACTGCCTACTTAATATGGGGGGAACTACAAATTACTGTACATCGCGGTAGGAGGGGTAGTCTTATACGGCAAGTATATCCCAAGCTCTATATTTTAACTGTAAAAGTTGGGGGTCGTCTTATACGCCCAGTCGTCTTATACGCCGGCATATACGGTATATAATTTTATATGCTATATAAAAATATACCATATTTAAGTATTGATATAGTGTATTTACATATATATATATATATATGTATATATATATATATATATATATATACACGTTAATGCACGTGTTGTAGGCTCCGAGGTCCCAGGTCTCGGAAGTAACGTAGCTGACTATAGCTTTGTTTCATAAGAGGCACAAACACACAGCTCTGCTTTATAAGAGACACACACTGCTCTTCTTCATAAGACGCGCGCACACATGCGCACACACACAGCTCTGATTCATGAGACACACACTGCTCTGCTTCACAAGAGACATGCTGCTCTGCTTCATAAGACACACACACAGAACTCTGCTTCAAAAGAGACACACACAGAGCTCTGCTTTATAAGAGACACACACACAGCTCTGCTTCATGAGACAGACAGACAGACTCCCACAGCTCTACTTCATAAGAGACACAAACACACACAGCACTGTTTCCTAAAACAGACACACACATCTCTGCTTCATTAGAGACAAAGTGTGCCTCACACATCTCCTGCTTCCCCCACATTTGACATAGCGTCCTCTTCTGTCTTTCCGCCGCACAGCTAAAGATTTCTGCAGCCAAGTCCCCAGCCTCTAAACTCCCTCAATCCCTCAGAGTTATCAGATCTTTCTTCTGTGCATATGCTTCTAGGGGGCGTGACTTACACAGACTCAGAGACGGAACTGCCAGGCCCCATAGACAGCATAAAAGTCACATGGTTCTCTGTCTCTAAGGTTGGGGGCCAGAGGCAGTTAGGGGAAGAAAAACGAGACAGAGTGGATACAAGATAGCTCATTTTGCTACATTTCGCTTGATTAGTGCTTTATAAAGCTCTGCAATGGTGCATTAATTATAACTACTTGCTTGGGAAGACATATTTATCATTACATGAGAGAATTAAATAAATTATATTTTACTTAACTGGACTACCCTTTTAAAGGGGTACTCCGGCCCTGAGACATCTTATCTCCTATCCAAAGGATAGGGGATAAGATGTCTCACCACGGGGGTCCCGTCACTGGGGACCCCCGCAATCTTATTCACCACCCACCTGTTTGAAATGCACGCCGCGGTGCCAGCTCACAAACAGCCGGGTGGCGACCACGGGGGCCAGAGTATCGTGATGTCACTACTCCGCCCCTGTGTGACGGCTTTGGATAGGGGATAAGATGTCTCAGGGCCTGAGTACCCCTGTAAGGTATTATAACAGATATAAATAAAGGTATTATATGTTTTATTTTTACCTGTTCATGAACTGTAATATTTTCAATATCCTTTTTTTCTAATGGGTATATAAGACTTGAGACTTTTAGCGAACAAAGCTGAATTCCAAGTAATCATTATTCAGTAAGAGCCAACTTGAACCTAAAGTCAAGGAATGGATGACAGGAATAAAATATAAAACTTATGGAAAGTTCTGGATTTTCTGCAATATAGAAGATTGTAGACTGTCAAAAAAGTTTGGTCCTTCATAACAGCTTGTGTGTGTATGTGTGTGTTCAATTGTTATTTCCATACTGGTGGTAGATAGATACAAAGGACACTATCTGATTTAAGTCTGCAAACTCTTCTCAAATAGACTTCAGATAAGCTGCAGAGAAGAAAGAGCACTTCTTCGCAGGACAAGGTATTATTGAATGTATTATTGAATTTGGCCTAGCCCTTTCATATTTCTATTTTTATTTTTTGTCAGTATAGCCATACATAGGCGTGTTTTCTGAAGATCAAGTTATATTTTAATGGGTTAGAATGGAATAGACTACTATTTTACCATTGCTTTTTGAGGCTTCATTTTCAGAGTTCACTCTGTGGGTCAGTGCGGTTATGGCAATACAAAATTTATATAATTTTACTGCTTTTTTACTTTTTTGATTAGTTTTGATTACATTTTTAGAGCAGGTAAATTGACCAAAAAGAGTGATCACCCTTTAAATATGTGAGTTACATTTTTAAAAGTTTTTTTTATACTTATTTGTGTTTGTAAACACTTTATTTTACTATTTTCTACTTTTACCGAACTTCAGTATGTGATAGCTTGTACAACATACTACCTTACCTATGTATTGCAGTATATTATTATTTTACTAATCTCCTTTTATGCCCTGCATAACTTAACAGGAGTACTAAAAGAAGGGCATGATCAGGTGAAAGGGGGGGGGGGGGTACACCCCCTTTTTAATGACTTAGATGCCACAGTCGTCATTGATGACTCCGAAACCAGACACCGACGGTGGGTGTGAGCGGCCAACTCTCTCTGTTAGCAGTGCTGTGCTCCTTGGCACACTCTGTACTCCCTACCTAATGATTGTGATATACATGGACGTTAGATGCCAGAGATGGGTTTAAAGTTGGGTTGTTCAATGTAAAGAAGATGGAGTAGAAATGTCCTGTCATGGCAGGTGTGTACATGGAATAAAATATTAAATGGATTTTTTTTGTTTGTATAAAAAAAAATTTAGACGTTTATTTCTACACAAATAACACAAACTTTAGGACTTACTAATAGAAACACTGTTCTAATTATGATCTTAGGCCATGCTCTGTCAAGCTCCTGGCCACGCTGATTGTTACAACATCATGTAAAATGTTATCAATTTCACATGACCGCATTTAGGTGTCAATGGAAGACTCCCATGGCAAATACATAGACTTGCAAGCGTCCAGACGGGACTTTGATGCATTGTGAGACATACAGTATGGATGAGTTTTAACCCCTAAATTCCAACTTTTAAAAGAACTTGAAAACCTGTGTATCTATTTTTTAAACTACTTTATAATTAATTTATTATTGAATTTGGTCTAGCCCTGAATATTATTACACTACCCTTCCATAGATTTCATTGCCAATGTGGAGCTTAAGTAAATGTTCAACTCTTCAGTAAATGTTCAGCTTAAATTGGATCATTCATGAATTGTATATAAACTTGTAATTCCATAACAAAGGACTAAAATGGTAACTCTCCAGGAAAAAAAACAAAAAAAAACTGAAGTTACTGCTTAAAATGTAATGTTGTTTGCTGACATTAAGTGAAAATAAATTAATAGGTCTTACATTTCATAGGATATAAAATATATTATACAGACAGTTTCTCCAGTGTGACAAATGTACATGTTGATAACACATTTTAGAAGTCAAATTTAATGTGATGACAAGTAACTGTTTTTGTTTATCGTATACATGTAAATGACAATTTATAGAAATGTCGTACATCAAATTATAATTTTTTCATAATTGTGGTGTTTTAATAGATATAATATATGAGGTGATACGCAATATAATAAAGCTGTTCAGACTAAACCAAAGAGAAATGATTAAAAGTCAAAGAAATCTTTTGATCTGTGAAGTTTTGGAAAATCTATTCTTATCCTATTCACAGCAAGGGTTTGACTTGAAGGGTAGAAGATCAGGGAGTTAGATCACAGAGAACAAACGATTTAACACTGACACTGAGTCACAATGCAGAGGAAATCACAAAAAACAAATTTGTTATAGTAGGGGAATTTCTCAGCATTTAGTGGAATTACTCAGGCATATCCTCAAAATTCTAAGTAATGTGTAGTGAATAGAGAGGACAAAGGTGCACGATACATTTACATTTCTTTTTTAAAAACAGTTCTGTTTATGTCACCATTTTGTTACGACAAAAAAAAGTCACAAAAATACACTTATTTGATGTGGACATGCTACAGGTGGATGAAAAAGTGTTAAAATATAAAGGAACAAAGAGGATTAGAATAATTGCATTTTATGCCTCAGGGAGCCATGGTGGATTTTAGAAAATGAAGTTAATGGCCTCATTTTGTGGAAAAAAAATGACACATTTGGAAAAAAAAAATCTTTAGTGTTAAAATGTCATCAGAATATTTATTATTTATTTATTTTCTGTGAAATAGGGAGCAAGGTTTGCACAATTGTCTTTTTTCTTACATTAGTTTGTATGTAGTTGTGTGTATATTATTTGTTTCTCAATATTTATATTGCATCAACATATCTAGAGAAGCTATAGAGCAATCTAGTGCTATCTATCTACTGAACCACCTACCTATGTATCTACTGCATCTTTCACCAGATACAAAATAAAAAAATAAAAACACATACAAATACACATAAATGAAAATGACAGACATGCACTCAATTTTTACATGTAATAAGATAAAATGGACCTTAACTCTTCTTGAATACTTTAATATTAATATAAAATGGACCATAACTCTCTTTGAAGCCTTGCACTTGCTATCTCTTTGTTTTTATATGTGCTTTTCACATCACTGGTCACACAAGAGCTCTTACCCATTTCTGCATGAAAAGAGAATATTTTGCATGAACGTACCAAATAACTGATTTCTTGTAGGGTTCCCTATTGCTAATTTTGCCACCTTTTGCCTTTTCAATTTATTGAAATGGTAATCACTGGAGCATCCACCTATTTTTTCTGAATATAAAAAATAAATAAAATAAGGTTATAGATTAGGAAACTATGTTGATATCCAGTTCAGCTGTAATAGCAGATAGGAAACGTGGGTGGCTTAGCTGCCCTGTGGAACAAGTAAGATTTTAGACCAGCATGAATATTTTAAAATTAATCAGATCTTCCATGGAAACAGATTAAGCTGAACTAGCTTTCCCAAGAATACAATTTTAAACTGGATATTCAATTTTTATTTTTGTTTTATTTATTTTTTTCTGCACAAAACAAATAGATTAGCATGTGTGGTACTGTAATGTTTGTAGTTCAGCATTATATTTATCATTTATGGGAAGTTAAGAAAAAGGCATATGTTTAAAAATTGATTAAATTAATAGTATATTTTTTCTCAGCAGTACATTATAAATAACACCTGCATATAATTCCATTTAACATTTATTTCCTAAGGTGAAAGAAAACAAAACTAACCTCGTAAGTTTTTCTTTTATTTCATACTAGCTGAGTACCCGGCATTGCCCGGTTTTTCCTTCCTAATCCCTGTTGGGCAGGAAAATAAACAAAGGAGGAAGCTTATGACTTCATATCCAGTCCTCATATATTCTTGTCATATCCCAACCTCCTATCCCGACCTCCTATCTCGATCTCCTGTTCTGACCTCCTGTACCGTCCTCCTATCCCGACCTCCTATCCAGTCCTCCTTTCCCGTCCTCCTATTCCGTCCTCCTATCCTGTCCTCCTATCCCGTCCTCCTATCCCATCCTCCTATCCTGACCTCCTATCCAGTCCTCATTTCCCGTCCTCCTATTCCGTCCTCCTATCCCGTCCTCCTATTTCGTCCTCCTATCCCGTCCTCCTATCCCGTCCTCCTATCCTGACCTCCTATCCTGGCCTCCTATCCCGTTCTCCAATCTCGAGCTCCTATCCCGTCCTCCAATCTCAAGCTCCTATTCTGACCTCCTATCCCGACGTCCTTTCCTGTCCTCCTTTCCCATCCTCATATCTCGACCTCCTATCTTGACCTCCTATCCCATCCTCCTATCTTGACCTCCTATCCCATCCTCCTATCCCGACCTCCTAAGGGTTAAATTAACTGTCCTATATTTTAATTGGACATATAAGTAACATGTGACCAAGTATTATCGAAATATCTCCAGCCGTTTGGAAGTTATGCAGTAACATATATTTCCATTGACTTGTATGGGACTTTAAACATAAACCCCGCCCCTGGCAAATGGGTGTTACTAAGGGTTAAATTACCTATCCTATGTTTGTTGTTGACAAATAAGTAACATGTGTGCTAAGTTTCATGTTAATATCTTTAGCCGTTTGGAAGTTTTTGTGGAACATACACACATATACACACACACACACGTTGAGTTTTATATATATAGATGACAGTCTGACAGACAGAGTGATATACCTAATATGTTTAGCCATTAAAACTTTTTGTAGCTCAATGTTCAGCTTTTCTCTATAGACTAGAACCTTAGAGCAAAGTCACCTCATTGTCAATAGTGGATGGATGAGTTAAACTTCAAACCTGCTAAACTCCTAGAGGCCTAAACAAGGCAGGATAGGTATACACATATTCACATAGAAAATCACTGTATGCATCTTCCATCACTAAAATGTGGGTGCAGGTAATCCATGCAGACTGGTGTACAGCTATTTCTAATTCTCTCCATTTCAGGGGGTGGGACCTTAGGTGACCTTTTTTTTGCCAACAATACTTATACAGGTACTTCCTTTTCCTTATTTGTGCAGTCTATCACAGGATAGCATCTACTACCCCCTGCTATGTAATGGCATAGTGTTGAAAAAAGTACACTGGACTGAGCAGGCTTGCATTGTGCTGGGCTAATCATTTTTAAAGCACATCCCTATAGATGTCATGTGGAGGGAAAAAGGGGCTTTTGATGCAATGTTTTTGCAAGATACAATGTGGGCAGGAATAATAGAAACTGCAGCAGGATCATAAAAAGGAAGATGCTTTCTGGCTCTGTCATGGTCATGGTTTTAGCCACCCTAGATCAATCCTATATGTGTTCTGGGATTGTCCATTGCGTTCCACTTTCTGGAGAAAAGTATAAAAAAGTTAATGTTGTCCTTTATGGACCATGATTTTCCTTTTGCCCCTGCCTTCTTCCTCTTTCACCCCTCTGATTTTCCACTCCATCTTACCGGCACCTTATCCTGCATCATCTGGTCAATGCTGCCAGAGCTTGTATCTCTGCCCTATGGAAGCATCCGAAACCCTTCTCCATATGGTTATAGTTCAAAGATTTTGGACATACAGTGCATGCCAGAGCTCCTTGAAAAAGCACTGCTCATCTCCATCACAGGATGTTACTATTGCATGACTGAGTTGTTTTTCCTGGTCTGTTGGGGATCTGTTACGGTCATGGGTGTTGTCCTTGTTTTCTACTTCTACTCTAATTTCTTTCTCCTTTTTCCTTCCTGCCCCCGTTTTTTCCTCTCTTTTATCTCCTTCTTTACTTTTATTTTATTTATTGATTTCTTTTCAAAGTGTTCTTTTGGCCCTGGTAGGGGGTTTCTTTGTGGTTGACCAGTCTGCGTTGACCCCAACCAGTTTTCCATACTAGCCTTGCCACATTTTTTATTTTTACTGTTCATGAATCCATGTTTGCTTCCCTCTATGTAAGGAGATTTCTGTTTTTATGTTCATATTGAAAATGGAAAATGATAAAAATGTATAAAAAAAAGAAAGGAAGGTGCTACATCACAAAATCCTCTAGTCCTCAATGAACTGATGTGTCTGATGACAAGCTTGAGCATGAAGAAAAACAAGATTACATTTAGGAGGCAGCTCTCTGATAGGAACATACTGTAAGTATTAGCACAATGGACAGCTGCCAAGAAATTTATGTGTGGTAGGAGGGGGAAGTCCATATTTACATTTTAGGCACAGCATGGACAATCTGGTGGAGGTAGACTCAGATTTCAGAAGACAGTCTTATTTACTCTCCCCTGAATGGCATAAGCTAAGTACCAACCTCACTTCCTGTGTTTTATGCTGCTAGAGAGGGAATTCCCTTAAGAACAGGCAGTGCACAGCAGTTTGAGGTTACATACCTAGTAGTCAAGACTGTAGGGCTTCAGAGGTAAGAGGCATTTTAGGTACATATAAGTGATTTATCAATATGTTACATACCACATAGGCTGTAAATTAGTTTAAAATGACTAAAAACAGCAATTCTGGCATCATTTTTTTACACACAATAAAGTTAGTTTTTATTAGTTTGGACAGCGATACCAATTATGTTGATTTTCAAATTTAAATTTTTTTATTTGATAAATGGGATAAGGGTGTGTGTTTGAATTTTTTATTTATTGGTAATATATATATATATATATATATATATATATATATATATATATATATATTCCTAATACTTGTTGGGGAGGAAAATAAACAAAGGAGGAAGCTTTTGACTTCATATCCCATCCTCATAGATTGTTGTCATATACCAACACCATATCCCGTCCTCATACCCTGACCTCCTATCCCATCCTTCTATCTTGACCTCCTACCTCGACCTCCTATCCCGACCTCCTATCCCGTCATCCTATCTCAACCTCCTATCCCGTCCTCCTATCTTGACCTCCTATCTCAACCTCCTTTCTCGACCTCCTATCCTGACCTCATATCCCTTTCTCATATCCCGTCCTCCTATTTCAACCTCCTATCCCGACCTCCTATCTGTCCTCCTATCTCGACCTCCTATCCTGACCTCCTATCCTGTCCTCCTTTCTTGATCTCCTATCTCGACCTCCTATCCCATCCTCCTATCCTGTCCTCCTACCTCGACCTCCTATCCCGACCTCCTATCCCGTCCTCATATCCCGACCTTCTTTCCCGTCCTCCTATCCCGACCTCCTATCTCGACCTCCTATCCTGTCCTCCTTTCCCGTCCTCATATCTCGAGGTAGTTAAGGGTTAAATTAACTATCCTATATTTTAAGTGGACATATAAGTAACATGTGACTAAGTATTATCGAAATTTCTCCAGCCATTTGGAAGTTATCCAGTAACATATATTTCCCATAGAAATGTATGGGACTTTAAACAAAAAAAAAAGTTTTCCTATCTAATTTGTGCACTTTCTCTAAGGATATCCTAAGGTTATCTATTGGGTATTGTTTTTCTAAAAACTGGTCTGTAAGTATCACAGCTTTTTTTTTTCAAATTGTTCTGAATTAGTACAGTTTTGTTTTATTATTTGATATTGACTCGTGGGTACATTTAAAAGCCATTGAGGAAGATGGCAGCTTGTGTGATGGATAAAGTCATTTTTATCTACAGCTTTCCGATATGTACTACAGATCAACTTTTGTTCAGTGGAAGAAATAAGCAGATCCAAAAATTCCACTGATGTGGCACTAACATGAGGATTAAAACTAAGGTTAAAAACATTTTCATTGATAGAAATTAAAAACTGTTCTAATTTCTGTTTGATTCCTTGCCAGATAAAAAATATATCATCTATGTAACGGTGTCAGAACACCAGGTTGCCACCCAGCAAAGGTAAAATGGTGGAGTCTTCCCAATTGGCCAGAAATAAATTGCCATAACTGGGCACAAACCTGTTGTCCATAGCTATACTGTTAGTTTGAAGAAAAAAAATCTGAGCCAAACATGAAGTAATTATGTGACAGAATAAAATCAATCCCTTCTAATAAAATTTGGTCAGGGTGCATGTCCATATTATTAGTTAAAATGTTGTGTATTGCCTCAATTACTTGTTTGTGATTAATTACAGCATAAAGTGAACTGACGTCAAGGGTACCCAAAAGCCAGTTAGAGTTCCAAGTTAGGGATTCAACTATTTGCATGATTTGAGTGGTGACACGTAAATATGAGGGTGTTCATTTGACATAAGGTTGTAGAAAACAGTCTATGTATTGTGATAAATTAGCGGTTAAGAGCTCATTCCAGATACAGTTGGTCTGCCCAGTAGATCTGGGGCATTCTTGTGAATTTTGGGGATGGTGTAAAACATAGGTACCCTTTTTTGGACTGCCCATGATAAAGTCAAATTCTTGTTTAGTTAGAATATAGTACTCTAGAGCTCTAGTGCATATGTTCTCAAGCTGATTGGTAAATTCAGTAATTGGATTACCTTTAAATTTTATGTATGTATTATTATCGTCTAGTTGCTTCACATATTCCACTAATATTTGACAATGTCTAAAATGACAATCCCAACACCTTTGTCAGCAGGCCTAATTGTGATGGATAAGTCTTGTTGCAGTTGTTTAATAGCTTTCGTCTCACCCGGGGTGAAAATCCCCCATGTATTTGTCTGGGTCTTAATCCCTCTTAAATCTTTCTCAACTGCTTTTTTGAAAGCCATCATATCCCCACTAACTTCCTGTTTAGGGTAAAACTGGGACTTTTTCTATAGATCAGTATGTTTAAAATCTGATGTAATTGAATGTAATTTTTGCTGGAATCTAATGGATTTTTCATTAAAAAAGTATTAAACATAATTTTCTGATATAATTTTTCTACCCCTGTATAAGTGCTAAATTAATCCAAAGGCTGGCTTGGGGCAAACTTGAGGCATTTGTTTAAAAGATGTGTCTGGTTGTCAGTAAGGAATTGTGAACTCAAATTTGATTTTGTTACTTTGGATTATGGTTGTTCCACTATTTCTATAACATCTACCACCTCTGCGTACTGTCTTTTTTGGGTGTTGTGTTCTCTGTTGGGAGTTGCTACTAATAATGGTATCTGGGGGGGCTGGATGTACTTGTACTTCGATCACTCTCTGTTGCAATGGTATTTGTGTGTGTTTCATTTGTTGTGGCACCTTGTGGTGATTGTAGTGAGGGGTAGGTGATTTGTGTGGGGTGTAGTTGTGATCGTATTGTGACAATGAGTGTAATTCCAGTGATGTATATCATAGCGTGTTGGGGATATGTAATGTGATTTACTGAATCTGTGATGTACAGGTCTGTGATGTGGTGAATGTGAACAGTAAGAGTTTTTGGGAAGTGTGACGTGGAGGGTGATGTTGTTGATAATTTAGATGTGATACAATTTGTTGTGTGTGTCTGACATGATTCTAAAAAATGGTTGTCCTCTGAAAGGGCAGAATGGTATCTATTGCCCAGTAAAGTGAAAACGCTGTGACCACTTTGGATATTTTATCTTCAAGATGGTCAAGAAAGACTAACTACATGTGCACGGGGGACGGGAGCACTATCCAAAAATGTTTTCTATATACTGGTAAATTATGCTCTGTAACCTCATTAGTGTTATCCTTAGTCAATATGGATTTTTTGTTATTATTCTACAATTGGTTTTTGTTCTTCAGTGAGATTGACTGACTTGTCTTAAGTGTCTAAAATGCGTAAATTTTATATTTTGGTGTCTAAGTCCGATAGCACCTCTTTTCTACGTTCTATGACCAATTTTGTAGCTCCAATAGAAACTTCCCTAAAAAATTTGTCACGTATGGGCTGGGAAGGAGTGCACACTAATCTCGCCCGCTCCCCTATCCCTACCTACTTACATACCTGCCCTAAACAACAGGTCTGTAACCAAGAAGACAGTCCCTTCCTGTATACGTGAGGGGTGTAATTGTCAAAATAATAAACTACAAGGACACTGTCTAGGTCTGGGAACAGTGGGATAACAGACAGACTAACAAAATACGACTACACACTCACACAATAGTCCAGAGTCAACTCACCGCGTCAAAGCCAGGAGAAGGCAAAGTACCAAGCCGCTAATACCAGAGAGAAGTCGATATGAAAGCCAAAAGTCAAAGATGCCGGGTTATACAGGAAAAACAGGGAATAAACGCTAGCTACTGGAGCAAAAAGACTCTTTCACAGGCGCTGACTGAGAGCCAACTGCCAGGTAGAATAGGCAACTCACAGGTGATCTCATCAAGCGGTCAGCTGACCAGCTAGACAGCTAGGTGTAACCCGGCAACAAAATAAACAAAGAACCTGTCAGAACCTTTTAACCCTATAGGTTCTGACAAAATGTTTCCCATTTGTCCTTAGAATCAACACTGTCCAGATCATTACAGTCAATCCTTTTTTAATATTCAGAGAATCCACTAAGTGGGTCAAACGTTTTATTTCCCACTGTTGTTTTATATTCTTGATTAGCAAATGTTTTGATTCTCTGAATATTTCAGAAAGAGATTTGGATACTTGTAATGATGCTGTGTGTGTAGAACAGTCACTATCAACATGTCTTGGTCCCCTTTCACAGGTCGTCAATTGAAACTATTCAGCTAGATATATTCTGCATTGATATGCATATCCCCCTTTCTTTTTGTTTCACATGTTTGTTTTTCATCTGTATATATATATATATATATATATACACAGTGGGGATCAAAAGGTTGGGCACCCCAGGTAAAAATTTGTATTAATGTGCATAAAGAAGCCAAGGAAAGAGGGAAAAATCTCCAAAAGGCATCAAATTACAGATTAGACATTCTTATAATATGTCAACAAAAGTTAGATTTTATTTCCATCATTTACACTTTCAAAATAACATAAAACAAAAAAATGGCATCTGCAAAAGTTTGGGCACCCTGCAGAGTTAATATCTTGTACTGCCCCCTTTGGCAAGTATCACAGCTTGTAAACGTTTTTTGTAGCCAGCCAAGAGTCTTTCAATTCTTGTTTGAGGTACCTTTGCCCATTCTTCCTTACAAAAGTCTTCCAGTTCTTTGAGATTTCTGGGCTGTCTGTCACGCACTGCTTTTTTAAGGTCTATCCATAGATAGGCCATGGCAAAACCTTCAGTTTATGCCTCTTGATGTAATCCCTGTGGATTTCGAGGTGTGTTTAGGATCATTTTTAGAAGCCATCCTCTCTTTAACTTCAGCTTTTTCACAGATGGCATCAAGTTAGCATCCAAAATTTGCTGAAATATTATCGTATCAATTTTTCTTTCTACTCGTGAGATGTTCCATGTGCCACTGGCTGCAATACAACCCCAAAGCATGATTGATCCACCCCCATGCTTAACGGTTGGACAGGGGTTCTTTTCATTAAATTCTGTTCCCCTTCTTCTCCAACGTACCTTTGCTCATTCCGGCCAAAAAGTTCAATTTTAACCTCATCGGTCCACAGAACTTGTTTCCAAAATGCATCATGCTTGTCTATATGTTCATTTGCAAAGTTCAAATGCTGATTTTTGTGGTGAGGACGAAGAAGAGGTTTTCTTCTGATGACTCTTCCATGAAGACCAAATTTGTACAAGTATCTCTTTATAGTGGAATAGTGTACCACAACTCCAGTGTCTGCCAGATCTCTCTGGAGGGATTGTGCAGTCAAACGTGGATTTTGAATTGTTTTTCTCACAATCCTGCGAGCTGTTCTGTCTGATATTTTTCTTGGTCTTCCAGATCTTGCTTTAACTTCAACTGTTCCTCATCATGGACTGAGAAGGGGCATTACCTAACTGGCGTGACATCATCTGAAGTCCTGCTGGGGAGAACTTCCACCCTCACTCTGCCATGCTTCTCTGAACACCCCCCCCCCCCCCCCCTCCTGCTCTGAACTCTAACTGTACTAACTGCATCATGATCCTTCAGCAGTGTTTCCCAACCAGGGTGCCTCCGGATGTTGCAAAACTCCAAACCATTTGCTGTCAAAGCTTGCTGGTAGTTGTTGTAGGCACCCTGGTTGGGAAACCTTGTTCTACAGTCTAGCTCAGCTCAAAGGGAAAGGGAGCTGAAATATTCAGCTCCATACACTTTATACACAGTGCTGAGATGAGGTTTTATGTGCATTTCCTGACTTCTGTCTCTGCCATGCTGCTGAAGGTGCAGGACCAGAAGGAGGACCCCTGGTGGCCAAACTTTTAGAGGTTAATTTAACACATAACATTACAAAATTGTATTAAAGGGGTACTCCACTGGAAAACCTTTTTCTTTAAATCAACTGGTGCCAGAAAGTTAAACAGATTTGTAAATTACTTCTATTCAAAAATCTTAATCCTTCCAGTACTTATCAGCTGCTGTATACTATAGAGTAAGTTCTTTTCATTTTGAATTTCTTTTTTGTCTTGTCCACAGTGCTCTCTGCTGACACCTCTCTCCGTGGCAGGAACTGTCCAGAGTAGCATAGGTTTGCTATGGGGATTTTCTCCTCTTCTGGACAGTGCCTGATACGGGCATCAGGTGTCAGCAGTTGATTTAAAAAAAAATGTTTTCCATTGGAGTACCCCTTTAAGGACTCAGCGTTTGTCAGTTTTAGCATTTTTGTTTTTTCCTCCTTACCTTTTAAAAATCATAACCCTTTCAATTTTCCAATAGTAAAGAAATTGGGGCTCAAGGTAAATGAATATTGGATAATGTATTTATTTAGTAAATAATCAACAATATAATATATAATAATAAATAAATACATTATCCAATTTCTTTACTATTGTATCGCTTGTTTGACACCGTGGGTACGGGTGTTATTTGGGCAGCTCAGGTTGTAGGTAATCCGTGTGGTAAGAGCCTCTCCAACCTTTTCACCTTTCAATTTTCCACCTAAAAATCCATGTGTGGCTTATTTTTTGTGCAACCAATTCTACTGTGTAATGACATCAGTCATTTTATCCAAAAATCTACAGCGAAACAAAAAAAAATCATTGTGCGCCAAATTGTAAAAAAACAGCCATTTTTTAATTTTAGGGGCTTCCGTTTCTACGCAGTGCATTTTTCATGGATACGCCCTCACACCCTGGGCCTTAAGGACCCAGGGCGTATCCATACGCCCTGGCATTTTCCGGTCCCTGCCGCGCGCCGGGCAGAGATCGGAACCGGATGCCTGCTGAAATGCTTCAGCAGGTATCCAGGGCAAACGCCGAGTGGGGCCATGTAGGCCATGCAAGGGAAATCGCCCCTGCGATCTGCGGCGATACCGGGCTGATCGGGTCTCTGGGACCCGACCGCCCGGTAATTTTGCATGATCCCGGCTGTCACAGACAGCCAGGACCATGCTAAAGTATAGGAGCGAGGTGGCAAGCCTGCCACCTCCTCCTATACCCTGCGATTCTTCGGTTAGCTAACCGACCAATCGCAGGGTGGGGGGCGGCTACTTCCTCCCGCCCTGCCCGGCCCCTTGAAGTCCGGAGAGGACGGGAGGAAGACCGGAGGATGCGGCGGGAGACGGGGGAGTGCCGGGGCCCGGCCCCGGTACTTACCTCGTCCCTGAAGACCCCGGATCCCGTCGATGAAGACGGCGGCGACAGGTGAGTAGATCTTCAGCCGCGGTAGGGCCCTTTACAGCAATGCACGTTGCCGTAAAGCGACATGCATTGCTGTAATGGGACCATGTATACTACAACTCCCAGCATGCCCAGACAGCCCTTGGCGTCTGGGCATGCTGGGAGTTGCAGTTTTGCAACATCTGGAGGTCCACAGTTTGGAGACCACTGTGCCCTTCCAGATGTTGCAAAACTACACATCCTCAGCATGCCCTTACTGTCCAGGCATGCTGGGAGTTGTAGTTCTGTAACATCTGGCCCTTCAGATGTTGCAGAACTACAACTCCCAGCATGCCTGGACAGTAAGGGCATACTGGGAGTTGTAGTTTTGCAACATCTGGAAGGGCACAGATTGGGAATCACTGTATTAGTGGTCTGCAAACTGTAGTCCTCCAGGTGTTGAAAAACTACAACTCCAAGCATGCTGGGAGTTGTAGTTCGGCAACATCTGGCTCTAAAGATGTTGCTGAACTACTACTTCCAGCATGCCTGAGAATGTTTGGGAGTTGTGGTTTTGCAACAACTGGAGGCACACTGGTTGGGAAACATTGTCTGTTTCCTAACTCAGTGTTTCCCAACCTGTGTGCCTCCAGCTGTTGCAAAACTATAACTACCAGCATGCACTCATAGACTGTGCATGCTGGGAGTTGTAGTTTTGCAACAGCTGGAGGTCCCCCCCCCCCCCCCCGTGAATGTACAGGGTACATTCACATGGGCAGGGGCTTACATTGAGTATCAGGCTGCAAGTTTGCGATGCAGCAAATTTTGCGCGGCAGCTCAAACTCGCAGTGGGAAACTCGCTGTAATCCCCCGTCCGTGTGACTGTACCCTAAAAACACTACACTACACTATACTAACACAAAATAAAATAAAAAGTAAAAAACACTACATATACACATACCCCTACACAGCCCCCCTCCCCAATAAAAATGAAAAACGTCTGGTACGCCACTGTTTCCAAAATGGAGCCTCCAGCTGTTGCAAAACAACAACTACCAGTATTGCTGGACAACCATTGACTGTCCAAGCATGCTGGGAGTTTTGCAACAGCTGGAGGCACCCTGTTTGGGAATCACTGGCGTAGAATACCCCTATGTCCACCCCTATGCAAATCCCTAATTCAGGCCTCAAATGCACATGGCGCTCTCACTTTGGAGCCCTGTTGTATTTCAAGGCAACAGTTTAGGGTCACATATGGGGTATCGCCGTACTCGGGAGAAATTACCTAACCAATTTTGGGGGGCTTTTTCTCCTTTCACGCCTTATGAAAAGGTGAAGTTGGGGGTCTACACCAGCATGTTAGTGTAAAAAAATTAATTATTTACACTAACATGCTGGTGTTGCCCTATACTTTTCATTTTGACAAGAGGTAAAAGGGAAAAAAGCCCCCCAAAATTTGTAATGCAATTTCTCCCGACTACGGAGATACCCCATATGTGGGCGCAAAGTGCTCTGGGGGTGCACAACAAGGCCCAGAAGGGAGAGTGCACCATGGACATTTGAGGTGATTTGCACAGGGGTGGCTGATTGTTACAGCGGTTTTGACAAACACAAAAAAACCAAAACCCCACACCCCACATGTGACCCCATTTCTGAAACTACATCCCTCACGGAATGTAATGAGGGGTGCAGTGAGAATTTACACCCCACTGGTGTCTGACAGATCTTTTGAACAGTGGGCTGTGCAAATTAAAAATTTTGTACCGCCCACTGTTACAAAGATCTGACAGACACCAGTGGGGGTAAATGCTCACTGTACCCCTTGTTATGTTCCTCAAGGGGTCTAGTTTCCAAAATGGTATGCCATGTGGGGGTTATTTTGCTGTCCTGGCACCATAGGGGCTTCCTAAATGCGACATGCCCCCCGAGCAAAATTTGCTCTCAAAAAGCCAAATATGACTCCTTCTCTTCTGAGCATTGTAGTTCGCCCGTAGTGCACTTCAGGTCAACTTATGGGGTACCTCCATACTCAAAAGAGATGGGGTTTTAAATTTTGGGGGGTATTTTTTGCTATTAACCCTTGCAAAAATTTGAAATTTGGGGGTAAACACACATTTTAGTGATTTTTTTTTTTTTTAGGTATGCAAAAGTCGTGAAACCCCTGTGGGGTATTAAGGCTCACTTTATTCCTTGTTGCGTTCCTCAAGGGGTCTAGTTTCCATAATGGTATGCCATATGGTTTTTTTTTTTGCTCTTCTGGCACCATAGGGGCTTCCTAAATGCGACACGCCCCCGAGCAAAATTTGCTCTCAAAAAGCCAAATATGACTCCTTCTCTTCTGAGTATTGTAGTTCGCCCGTAGTGCACTTCTGGTCAACTTATGGGGTACCTCCATACTCAGAAGAGATGGGGTTACAAATTTTGGGGGTATTTTCTGCTATTAACCCTTGCAAAAATGTGAAATTTGGGGGGAAACACACATTTTAGTGAATTTTTAAAAAAATTTTTTACATATGTAAAAGTCGTGAAACACATGTGGGGTATTAAGGCTCACTTAATTCCTTGTTACGTTCCTCAAGGGGTCTAGTTTCCAAAATGGTATGGCATGTGTTTTTTTTGCTGTTCTGGCACCATAGGGGCTTCCTAAATGCAACATGCCCCCCAAAAACCATTTCAGAAAAACATACTCTCCAAAATCCCCTTGTCGCTCCTTCGCTTCTGAGCCCTCTACTGCGCCCGCCGAATACTTTCCATAGACATATGAGGTATGTGCTTACTTGAGAGAAATTGGGCTACAAATATAAGTATACATTTTCTCTTTTTAACCCTTGTAAAAATTCAAAAATTGGGTCTACAAGAACATGCGAGTGTAAAAAATGAAAATTGTGAATTTTCTCCTTCACTTTCCTGCTATTCCTGTGAAACACCTAAAGGGTTAAAAGGCTGACCGAATATCATTTTGAATACTTTGGGGGGTGCAGTTATAATGGGGTCATTGTAGGGTATTTCTAAGATGAAGTCCCTTCAAATCCACTTCAAACCTGAACAGGTCCCTGAAAAATAGTGAGTTTGGAAATTTTGTGAAAAATTGGAAAATTGCTGCTGAACTTTGAAGCCCTCTGGTGTCTTCCAAAAGTAAAAACTTGTCAATTTTATGATGCAAATTCTCTAACTGTACAGACGTAATGCTGGAACATACATTTCCCATGTATTTGCATTGGACTTAAAGGAGTACTCCGCCACTAGCATCTTATCTCCTATCCAAAGGATAGGGGATAAGATGTCAGATCGCCGGGGTCCCGCTGCTGGGGACCCCAGGGATCGCTGCTGCAGCACCCCTCTATCATAACTGCGCAGAGCGAGATCGCTCTGCACGTAATGAAGGGCAATACAGGGGCCGGAGCATCGTTACGCCACAGCTCCGCCCCTCGTGACGTCACGGCCCACCCCGTCAATACAAGTCTATGGGAGGGGGCGTGGCAGTTGTCACGCCCCCTGCCATAGACTTGCATTAAGGGGACGGGCCGTGATGTCATGAGGGGCGGAGCCATGACGTCACGCTGCTCCGGCCTCTGTATCGCCCGTCATTACACACAGAGAGAACTCGCTCTGTGCAGTAATGACAGCGGGGTGCTGCAGCGGCGATCCCCGGGGTCCCCAGCAGCGGGACCGCGGCGATCTAACATCTTATCCCCTATCCTTTGGCTAAGGGATAAGATGCCAGGGGCGGAGTACCCCTTTAAGGACAAGGCCAATTTTATTTTTTCGTTTTTTCCTCCTCGCCTTCTAAAATCCATAACTCTTTTATATTTCCATCTGCAGACTCATATAAGGGCTTGTTTTTTGCGTGACCAATTTTACTTTGTAATGAAACCTTTCATTTTACCATAAAATGTACGGCGAACCCCCCAAAAAAATTTTTAGGGAGGAAATTTTCATTAAAACTACAATTTTGCACATTTTTATGGTAAAAATGTAATGTGTTCTTTATTCTGTGGGTCAATACGATTAAAATGATATCCATGGCTAGATACTTTTATATTTTTGTACCGCTTAAAAAAAATCTAATACTTTTGTACAAAATCAGTAATCTAAATCAGTAATCGCCCTATTTTGACCACCTCTAACTTTTTCATTTTTCTGTATATGGGACGATATGAGGGCTCATGTTTTACGCCGTCATCTGTACTTTTTATCGATACCACATTTGCATATATAAAACTTTTAGATCATTTTTTATTACATTTTTTAAAAAAATGTGACAAAAAAGCAGCATTTTTGAAATTGTTACATTTTTTTACGTTTACGCCATTCACCGTACGGGATCATTAACATTATATTTTGATAGTTCAGACATTTATGCACACAGTGATACCAAATATGTTTGTTAAAAAATGTTTACACTTTTTGCGGGTAAAATGGGAAAAACTGACAATTTACATTTTTATAGGGGGAGGGGATTTTTTACTTTTTTTTTTTTTTACATAGGGGACTATCTATAGCAATCATTTGATTGCTAATACCGTTCAGAGAAGAAGACCCTGGGAGACGGCCGGAGCCAGGTGAGGGGACCTCTGGCCTTCATGCTGGATGATTGGATTGCTGTGGCAGCGCTGCGGGTGATCCGATCATCCATTCAAAGTACCGCACTGCTGCAGATGCCATGATCTGTATTGATCACGGCATCTGAATGGTTAATGGCGGACATCCGCGCGATCACGGATGTTGGCCATTACCAGCGGGTCCCCGGCTGCTGCTAGCAGCCGGAACCTGCCGTGTATGACATGAGCATCGGAACGGTTGACACAGGACGTAAATGTATGTCCTGGTGCGGGAAGTACCGCCAAACCAGGACATACATTTACATCCGTGGTCGTTAAGGGGTTAAACAAAACCCAGACCCTCGCAAATGGGGGTAGGTTAGGGTTAAATTAACTCTCCTATATTTTTAGTGGACATATAAGTAACATGTGACCAAGTATTATCAAAATATCTCCAGCTGTTTGGAAGTTATGCAGTAACATATATTATATTTCCCATAGACTTGTATGGGACTTTAAATGAAAAACCCCACTTTCACAAATTGGGGTGGGTAAGGGTTAAATTACCTATCCAATGTTTGTTGTTGATATGTAAAATGTGTACCAGGTTTCATGTTAATATCTTTTGCCGTTTGGAAGGGATGCTGGAACATACACACATTGGGGGACATGAATCAAAGATTTTACCCCGGTTTTGTGTGTATTTTTTTGCGCACAATTTTGCGCAAGCCCTTTTTTTTGCGCATTTTTTTGCGCATTTTTTTGCGCACGTTTTGATAGAGCATGTCCTCCAGATGTGGTGATATGAGGTATCTTGGAGTGACATCTATAGTACGCATGGTTTTATTAACTGCATACTTTTCCTTTACATCAAAAATTTTGGCGCAAGAGCTGTTTTTTTTGCGCAAATATAAGCCATCTTGGACTTAACGTAGCAAGATGCTCTAAATCATCGATTCTATTTTCCAAAGAGTGGATTGAGGAGATTACTATATTTACCGGCAATTTATGAAGCTCATTGCGCTTGATTGCTTCATTGCGCTTAAATTTAGCTTTTCTGCGCATAATTTAGAATTCGGGAAAAGGGGTAAAATGCTTCTACCATACACAAATAGTGATACATGTCCCCCATTGAGTTTAAATAATGATATATATATGACAACACTGAAGAAATGTAACCAAAAATAAGGGCTTAAATAATCACAAATTAATAGGACAAGGTGTCCCAAAAACGTAATTATTAAACCTACATAATAACACCAAGAGCCACTTTATAGCAAAAGAATGACAATTGAATTATAAATAATCCATACACATAAAATCACTTAATATAGCAGCAGTCAGACTGCACAAATAGACACAGGAACAGTATCATAGTATTGGATATATAGCAAAAAGGAAAGAGATTTCACATGTGAGCAATATATTGTACATCTGTATCCATCAAGCCATAAAAAATAGCATATGTGAACAAATCAATGTGATCATAGTGCTCTCTAAAGATTGTGGTAAAAGGAAAATGCTAATACACCATATCTGTACTGTGAAGAAAGGGTAAAAGAAAAAGGACTGAGGCATAAGTGACTGTAAAAAATGGAAGTAGGGTGATAAACATGGAGAGGGGGACAGAGTACCGAACACAAAAGGAGGGGAGACTCCACCCACACACTGTCACCACTGCTGCAGCCGAAAGAAAGACTATCACCAAATTTCCATAACAGTCACCAATACCAATAGCCTTACCCACTGAACCTGGAGTCAATACGGAACAATACATGTTGGGACACAAGTCAGGAACATAACAGGAGTACTACAAAGCAACAAACAGATAATTAAAAGCAGAATATAGCATACTAACATAACGTTCAGGAACCAGGATCAAGATTAACGGCAGATATGATAATATGAACAAGACATAAGGATAAATATACAGTAGACAAAACCAGGAGAATCAGGTTAACTGGATGTCAGAACACTAAACAGGTCAGGATAACAATAGCAAAATAAGTATAAATATACAGCGGACAAAACCAGGAGATTCAGGGGGTGAACAGACTAAGATTTACAAAACACAGAAAGAACAGAATACAGTCTGAACACAAGTCTAAACAAGGAACACTAAATATAAGCTATGCAAGAATAATAAAACCCGACAAAGGTACTTCAACAAGGCAAGCTAAAATACAGATATAAAAAACTAAGGACATGGAGCCATGGCTAAATTCAGGAAATGTGCTCAGACAAAGGTGAATAAAGAAACATGGTCAGAGTAACAGGTGAAATAAACAGCCAAGAGCAACACCTGAAGAGGCCTTATATACCCTCCCACTGCTGAAGGGCTGGAAGCATTGACTCTCACATTACCAGAGAGAAGTTAACACAGAAACTGTTCAAACATAAAAAACAAAACACAGAAAAAAGGACATTACACCAGTGTTTAATGTTGTGTCCCCTCAAAATAACTCAGCACACAACAAATAACGTCTAAACCTTGGCATCAAAAGTACACTCCCAAGTGGAAATGTCCGATTTGCACCCAAAGTGCTTATATTTTGTGTGGCCACCATTATTTTCTAGCGCTGCCTTGAGTCTCTTGGGCATGGAGTTCACCAGATCTTCACAGGTTACCTCTGAAATCATCTTCCTTTTCTCATGGAGCTAGTGGATGTTAGAGACCTTGTGCTCCCCCCCATTCCATTTAAGGGTGCCCCACAGATGCTCAATAGGATTTAGGTCTGGAGACATGCTTGGCCGTTCTATCATCTTTACTAGAGATGAGTGAATCGAATCTAACGAATCTGAATTAGTTGCGAATTTCAGGAAAAATTTGATTTGCAACGAATCTGAATATCGCTTAATTAAACTCCATTTAGTACGGTCCAGGCTTCAGGGCATCTAAAATGGCGGATCCACATGTGAGGACATGGGGCAAGGAACTCTGGGAAGGCGGGAACAAGGGTAGGCAGGATGACCCTGAATCACATCCTATCAGCAGCCAGTCTCCCCTGTGATGTTACAGCCCTATATAATCGGCAGCCATATCCCAGCTAGTCACTTCATCCTTTCACTGCAGAGAGATAGGACAGCGCTGTGTGTTACACAGACAAGTGCAGTGCATTTTTCCCATAAAATAATTTTTACTGCAGCCATTAACCTCCCAGTCACTTTCTACAGCAGTGTACTACAGAGAGGGGCAGAGAGCTGTGTGTTGCCGCATACATCTGAACAAGCTGGCTCAGTTTGAGAAACCTTAGCAGAGGATGGAGAAATAATTTTTCAGCGCAACTCTGTGTCTTTGTTCCACAACAAATGGTCTGCTGGTTATACTATTCTGTTGATGGTATAATACCCAGCAGTCCTCTTTGTGAGAGTGCAATTTTGGGTTTAGTACACAGCGACTGTGTGCTGCAGCACTGTTGTGTGCTGCTGGTGTTGTGCAAAAAAAAATTTAAGCATACTGTAGCACATTTTTCTGCCCTCATAAGTACATACCACATTCCTACATCTAAGTAGTGTACTATTTTGTACCTTTTAATCTGCCAAGGGCCTAGATGCTGTGAAAGGCCAGGCAAAAGTACTCACCGGCTAGTGTTGTACTCCACTACTTCTTTAAGCATACTGTAGCGCATTTTTCTGCCCTCATAAGTGCATACCACATGTCTACATCTTAGTAGTGTACTATTTTGTACCTGTTAATCTGTCAAGGGCCTAGATACTGTGAAAGGACAGGCAAAAGTACACACCTGCTGCTGTTCTAAAAAAAAATACTGTTTTAAACATAGTGAAGCGTATTCTACGCCCCTCATATACGCACTAAGTATGTCAGTCAGAGGAGTGGCAGAGGCCTAAATTCATCAAGCGCAGACAAAGGTCGCAGCAGACTAGGGGCGAGTGGCAGCAGAGAGTCGCAGCGAGAGACCTGAGCTCCCGGTATCAGCTAGCGTTCGTGTCTCGACCAGCAACCCATCTGCCTTCATTGATTGGTTAACACGGTCATCCACTTCATCACAAGTGACATCTGATACCCCCAGTCAACAGTCTTTGGGTTTCTCAGATGGCATGGCCCGGAAGCAGTCCCTGTCCTCCCATTGCCTCTGTCCTATGCTGTGTCCTCCCCTAAAGAAGTATCTTATGCTGTGGATTAAGCTCAACTATTCAGTGAGAATGGTCTAATAGAGGACAGTCAGCAGCTACTGCCCAGCCAAGAGGTGACATCCGCCAATTTCTCCGCTAGGCGGGTAAGTAGTGATGAGGAGAGTGACATGGGAGGCGGTTTTGCCAGCGTCCTACAGCAGACACTGTTGAGAAACCTGATGAGGACATCAGTGACATGGAGACACTTGTTGTTGATGATGATGAAGCCGATCGCACTTGGGAGCCGGGTGCAGAAGGGGCTTCATCATCATCAGGAGAAGAGGGTTGCAGGTTGCCCGTGAGGCAGCAGCTGAGCCAGCAAGGTGGTAGCATGGTTAGCAGTCAGCATAGTGGCAGAAGTGGAAAGTCTGTAGCCAAACGTGCCCGGGGGAGACCACCTGCTTCGCGGCAACCTACCTTCTCGGGAGTTAGTGGAACAGGGGTTCCTGGAGAGGGCGGCAGTAGCAGTCAATTAGTGCGGACTGTTGGTGGGAAAATCAGCTACTCGGTGGTGTGGCAGTTTTTTATCAAGCATCCGGAGGTTAACATAGCCACATGCAAGATGTCTCGGCAGTGTCCCAATGTTGGCACCACGGCCCTGTGTCAACATATGCTGCGCCACCATAAAGCGGCCTGGGAGAACCGTGGCTCCGATGTAGTGGTCCAGCCTGCTGCATCTCCCAGTGGCACGCCGCTCCCTCTTTCAGCCAGCCAAGACTCCACCACCTCAGCCGAAGGGAGCTGTGTGCCATACCCTTCTTCTGTTGCTCCAGATGCTCCTGCTTCTCCTACTTTTAGTCAGTCATTCCGCCAGCAATCCATCGGCGAAGCCATGTCAAAGAGACAACAGTATGCGCCCACTCATCCAACGGTGCAGAAGCTGAATGCGCTTCTGTCCAAGTTGCTGGTGCTGCAGTACCTCCCTTTTCAAGTGATGGACTCATGGCTTGTGCCGTGCCGAGGTGGAGAGTGCCAAGCTGTAATTTCTTTGCAAAGAAGGCAGTCCCAGCCCTGCACAATTTTGTGGAAGAGAAGGTGAGCCAGTCCTTGAGCCTGTCAGCGTGTACCAAAGTGCACAGCAGCACCGACATCTGGGGCTGTAACTATGGTCAGGGACAATACATGTCCTTTATGGCCCACTGGGTGAATGTGGTTCCTGCACAGTCACAACACCAACTTGGACAGATCACACCGCTTCCTCCTCCACGCTCTCAGGCCGTTGGTCCTGTGACAGTGTGCAACTCAGCCTCCTCATTTTCCACCGTGTCCTCAGCCTCCACTGCACAGACAAGTCTCAGTGCCCCTTCAGCATACCATGTGTGGAGGGCACGGTGGTGTCACGCTGTTCTTCACATGGTTTGCCTTGGCGAAGGGAGTCACACGGGGAGGAACTGCTAAAGGTCATTCATAAAGAAATTGGAGCATGGCTTACTCCACGAAAACTGGAAATGGGAACCATGGTGACTGACAACTGGAAGAACATCTTGTCTGTGCTGCGACAAGAAAGGCTGAGACATGCGCCCTGCATGACACACGTGTTCAATCTGGTTGTCAAGCGGTTCCTGAAGTGTTCCCCCCATTTGCAAGACATCCTAACAATGGGAAGGAAACTTTGCATGCACTTCAGCCACACCGCAAAGCACACCCTCCTTGAGCTGCAGCGTCAGAACGGTATCCCCAATATAGTCTGATTTGCGACGTCGCCACACGTTGGAATTCCACCCTCCATATGTTGGACCAACTATACGAACAGAGAAAAGCCATCACCGATTTCTTGATGATCCAAGCGGATAGGGGGACTCCCCTGTGTAACTTCAATGTCAAGCAGTGGCAGCTCATACATGACACCTGCCGTTTGTTCAAGCCCTTTGAGGAAGCCACATTATTAGTCAGGATTACGGGAAGAACAACGTCATTCCACTGCTTCATTTCCTACAACACGTGTTGGAAACAATGGCTGGTCAGGGCACTGAAGACGTGGTGCCTACATCTCACGGCCACATGAGCCCTGTGGGGGCTGAACTGGAGGAGGGGCACAGTGGAGCACAGTTTACATTTTGCGAGATGGGCATTTTTTCTAGTCCTCTGACAGGAGAGGAGGGGCAGGAGCAGCCAGAGGAGCTAGAGGGTTATGAGGAAGGCGAGACAGAGGACCCAGACTCACCATGGCAGTATGCAGGCAGATGGAGATGGAGGCAGGGAATCCCTCCGAGTCACTTGCACAACTGGCATGATGCATGCTCACTTGCTTCCGTAGTGACTGCCGAATTGTCTCTCCACCTTATAGGACTGCGTCTGTCTCTCCACCTTATTGGACCCTCGCTACCGGCACAAAATGGGGGCTTTTTTACACCCACTGAGAGGGAGGACAAACTGACCTACTACAGAGACATCCTACTTAGTCAGTTGGTTGATGCCTATCGGCGCCATCATCCATCCTCTCGCAGGTCTGACTCGGGGGGCCCTCTGCTCTCACCTTCCACTGCCATGGCTGCTAGTGTGGGGTGGGGTGGCAGGAGCAGTACCAGCTCCATCAGCAGCAGCCTGAGTCTACAGTCGCTGATAAGTACCTTTCTTCCCCTGCATAGTGAAACAACTCATCAGCAGTGTTACGCCGAGCGCTCCGGGTCCCCGCTCCTCCCCGGAGCGCTCGCTACACTCTCGCTACTGCAGCGCTCCGGTCAGATCCACTGACCCGGTGCGCTGCGATACCGCCTCCAGCCGGGATGCGATTCGCGATGCGGGTGGCGCCCGCTCGCGATGCGCACCCCGGCTCCCGTACCTGACTCGCTCTCCGTCAGTCCTGTCCCGGCGCGCGCGGCCCCGCTCCCTAGGGCGCGCGCGCGCCGGGTCTCTGCGATTTAAAGGGCCACTGCGCCGCTGATTGGCGCAGTGGTTCTAATTAGTGTGTTCACCTGTGCACTCCCTATTTATACCTCACTTCCCCTGCACTCCCTCGCCGGATCTTGTTGCCATTGTGCCAGTGAAAGCGTTTCCTTGTGTGTTCCTAGCCTGTGTTCCAGACCTCCTGCCGTTGCCCCTGACTACGATCCTTGCTGCCTGCCCCGACCTTCTGCTACGTCCGACCTTGCTTCTGTCTACTCCCTTGTACCGCGCCTATCTTCAGCAGTCAGAGAGGTTGAGCCGTTGCTAGTGGATACGACCTGGTCACTACCGCCGCAGCAAGACCATCCCGCTTTGCGGCGGGCTCTGGTGAAAACCAGTAGTGACTTAGAACCGGTCCACTAGCACGGTCCACGCCAATCCCTCTCTGGCACAGAGGATCCACCTCCTGCCAGCCGGCATCGTGACAGTAGACCCGGCCATGGATCCCGCTGAAGTTCCTCGGACCTCATCACGAGAAAATTGAGTTTTTGGTCCTCCCCAATTGCACTTCCGAAATTCTCCTTGGACTACCCTGGCTTCAACACCATTCCCCAACCCTGGATTGGTCCACTGGGGAGATCAAGAGTTGGGGTCCCTCTTGTTTCAAGGACTGCCTTAAACCGGTTCCCAGTACTCCTTGCCGTGACTCTGTGGTTCCCCCTGTAACCGGTCTCCCTAAGGCCTATATGGACTTTGCGGATGTTTTTTGCAAAAAACAAGCTGAGACTCTACCTCCTCACAGGCCTTATGACTGTCCTATTGACCTCCTCCCGGGCACTACTTCACCCCGGGGCAGAATTTATCCTCTCTCTGCCCCAGAGACTCTTGCTATGTCTGAGTACATCCAGGAAAATTTAAAAAAGGGCTTTATCCGCAAATCCTCCTCTCCTGCCGGAGCCGGATTTTTCTTTGTGTCCAAAAAAGATGGCTCCCTACATCCTTGCATTGACTACCGCGGTCTTAATAAAATCACGGTAAAGAACCGCTACCCCCTACCTCTCATCTCTGAACTCTTTGATCGCCTCCAAGGTGCCCACATCTTTACCAAACTGAACTTAAGAGGTGCTTATAATCTCATCCGCATCAGAGAGGGGGATGAATGGAAAACGGCATTTAACACTAGAGATGGACACTTTGAGTATCTGGTCATGCCCTTTGGCCTGTGCAACGCCCCTGCCGTCTTCCAAGACTTTGTTAATGAAATTTTTCGTGATCTCTTATACTCCTGTGTTGTTGTATATCTGGACGATATCCTGATTTTTTCTGCCAATCTAGAAGAACACCGCCAGCATGTCCGTATGGTTCTTCAGAGACTTCGTGACAATCAACTTTATGCCAAAATGGAGAAATGTCTGTTTGAATGCCAATCTCTTCCTTTCCTAGGATACTTGGTCTCTGGCCAGGGACTACAAATGGATCCAGACAAACTCTCTGCCGTCTTAGATTGGCCACGCCCCTCCGGACTCCGTGCTATCCAACGTTTTTTGGGGTTCGCCAATTATTACAGACAATTTATTCCACATTTTTCCACCATTGTGGCTCCTATCGTGGCTTTAACCAAAAAGAATGCCAATCCTAAGTCATGGCCTCCTCAAGCGGAAGACGCCTTTAAACAGCTCAAGTCTGCCTTTTCTTCGGCTCCCGTGCTCTCCAGACCTGACCCATCTAAACCCTTCCTATTGGAGGTTGATACCTCCTCAGTAGGAGCTGGAGCGGTCCTTCTACAAAAAAATTCTTCCGGGCATGCTGTTACTTGTGGTTTTTTTTCTAGGACCTTCTCTCCGGCGGAGAGGAACTACTCCATCGGGGATCGAGAGCTTCTAGCCATTAAATTAGCACTTGAGGAATGGAGGCATCTGCTGGAGGGATCAAGATTTCCAGTTATTATTTACACCGATCACAAGAACCTCTCCTATCTCCAGTCTGCCCAACGGCTGAATCCTCGCCAGGCCAGGTGGTCTCTGTTCTTTGCCCGATTTAATTTTGAAATTCACTTTCGGCCTGCCGATAAGAACATTAGGGCCGATGCTCTCTCTCGTTCCTCGGATGCCTCGGAAGTAGAGCTCTCTCCGCAACACATCATTCCTCCTGACTGCCTGATCTCCACTTCTCCAGCCTCCATCAGGCAAACTCCTCCAGGGAAGACCTTCGTCTCTCCACGCCAACGCCTCGGAATCCTCAAATGGGGTCACTCCTCCCATCTCGCAGGTCATGCGGGCATCAAGAAATCCGTGCAACTCATCTCTCGTTTCTATTGGTGGCCGACTCTGGAGACGGATGTCGTGGATTTTGTGCGAGCCTGCACTGTCTGTGCCCGGGATAAGACTCCTCGCCAGAAGCCCGCTGGTCTTCTTCATCCTCTGCCTGTCCCCGAACAGCCTTGGTCTCTGATTGGTATGGACTTTATTACAGACTTACCCCCATCCCGTGGCAACACTGTTGTTTGGGTGGTCGTTGATCGATTCTCCAAAATGGCACATTTCATCCCTCTTCCTGGTCTTCCTTCAGCGCCTCAGTTGGCAAAACAATTTTTTGTACACATTTTTCGTCTTCACGGGTTGCCCACGCAGATCGTCTCGGATAGAGGCGTCCAATTCGTGTCAAAATTCTGGAGGGCTCTCTGTAAACAACTCAAGATTAAATTAAACTTTTCTTCTGCATATCATCCTCAATCCAATGGGCAAGTAGAAAGAATTAACCAGGTCTTGGGTGATTATTTACTGCATTTTGTTTCCTCCCGCCAGGATGACTGGGCAGATCTTCTACCATGGGCCGAATTCTCGTATAACTTCAGAGTCTCTGAATCTTCCTCCAAATCCCCATTTTTCGTGGTGTACGGCCGTCACCCTCTTCCCCCCCTCCCTACTCCCTTG
This sequence comes from Hyla sarda, assembly GCF_029499605.1. NCBI lineage: Eukaryota > Metazoa > Chordata > Amphibia > Anura > Hylidae > Hyla > Hyla sarda. The sequence goes on along the minus strand of NC_079189.1, from coordinate 315,072,542 downwards.
CCCTCTGGTTTGCCCGCTGTGGATGAAATATCTCGTGATCTTTCCACCATATGGAAAGAGACCCAAAATTCTCTCTTACAGGCTTCATCACGCATGAAGAAGTTTGCTGATAAAAAAAGAAGAGCTCCCCCCATTTTTTCTCCTGGAGACAAGGTATGGCTCTCCGCTAAATATGTCCGCTTCCGTGTCCCTAGCTACAAATTGGGACCACGCTATCTTGGTCCTTTCAAAATTTTGTGCCAGATTAATCCTGTCTCTTACAAACTTCTTCTTCCTCCTTGTCACGATGCCGGCTGGCAGGTAGTGGATCCTCTGTGCCAGAGAGGGATTGGCGTGGACCGTGCTAGTGGATCGGTTCTAAGTCACTACTGGTTTTCACCAGAGCCCGCCGCAAAGCGGGATGGACTTGCTGCGGCGGTAGTGACCAGGTCGTATCCACTAGCAACGGCTCAACCTCTCTGGCTGCTGAAGATAGGCGCGGTACAAGGGAGTAGACAGAAGCAAGGTCGGACGTAGCAGAAGGTCGGGGCAGGCAGCAAGGATCGTAGTCAGGGGCAACGGCAGGAGGTCTGGAACACAGGCTAGGAACATACAAGGAACGCTTTCACTGGCACAATGGCAACAAGATCCGGCAGGGAAGTGCAGGGGAAGTGAGGTGATATAGGGAAGTGCACAGGTGAAGACACTAATTGGAATCACTGCGCCAATCAGCGGCGCAGTGGCCCTTTAAATCGCAAAGACCCGGCGCGCGCGCGCCCTAGGGAGCGGGGCCGCGCGCGCCGGGACAGGACCGAGGGAGAGCGAGTCAGGTACGGGAGCCGGGGTGCGCATCGCGAGCGGGCGCTACCCGCATCGCGAATCGCATCCCGGCTGGCAGCAGAATCGCAGCGCCCCGGGTCAGTGGATCTGACCGGAGCGCTGCAGCGGAGAGAGTGTAGCGAGCGCTCCGGGGAGGAGCGGGGACCCGGAGCGCTCGGCGTAACAGTACCCCCCCCCTTGGGTCTCCCCCTCTTTTTAGGGCCTGAGAACCTGAGGAGAAGACTTTTATCTAGGATGTTGTCCTCAGGTTCCCAGGATCTCTCTTCAGGACCACAACCCTCCCAGTCCACTAAAAAAAAAGTTTTCCCTCTGACCTTTTTAGAGGCTAAGATCTCTTTGACAGAGAAGATGTCCGAGGAGCCGGAAACAGGAGTGGGAGGAACAGATTTGGGAGAAAAACGGTTGAGGATGAGTGGTTTAAGAAGAGAGACGTGAAAGGCATTAGGGATACGAAGAGAAGGAGGAAGAAGAAGTTTGTAAGAGACAGGATTAATTTGACACAAAATTTTGAAAGGACCAAGATAGCGTGGTCCCAACTTGTAGCTAGGGACACGGAAGCGGACATATTTAGCGGAGAGCCATACCTTGTCTCCAGGGGAAAAAACGGGAGGAGCTCTTCTTTTCTTATCCGCGAACCTCTTCATGCGTGAAGAAGCCTGTAAGAGAGAATTTTGGGTCTCTCTCCATATAATGGAAAGGTCACGAGAAATTTCATCCACAGCGGGCAGACCAGAGGGCAAGGGGGTAGGGAGGGGGGGAAGAGGGTGACGGCCGTACACCACGAAAAATGGGGATTTGGAGGAAGATTCAGAGACTCTGAAGTTATACGAGAATTCGGCCCTAATGTTCTTATCGGCAGGACGAAAGTGAATCTCAAAATTAAATCGGGCAAAGAACAGAGACCACCGGGCCTGGCGAGGATTCAGCCGTTGGGCAGACTGGAGGTAGGAGAGGTTCTTGTGGTCGGTGTAAATAATAACTGGAAATCTTGATCCCTCCAGCAGATGCCTCCATTCCTCAAGTGCTAATTTAATGGCTAGAAGCTCTCGATCCCCGATGGAGTAGTTCCTCTCCGCCGGAGAGAAGGTCCTAGAAAAAAAACCACAAGTGACAGCATGCCCGGAAGAATTTTTTTGTAAAAGAACAGCTCCAGCTCCCACTGAGGAGGCATCAACCTCCAATAGGAAGGGTTTGGAAGGGTCAGGTCTGGAGAGCACGGGAGCCGAAGAAAAGGCAGACTTGAGTCGTTTAAAGGCGTCTTCCGCTTGAGGAGGCCACGACTTGGGATCGGCATTTTTTTTGGTTAAAGCCACGATAGGAGCCACAACGGTAGAAAAATGTGGAATAAATTGCCTGTAATAATTGGCGAACCCCAAAAAGCGTTGGATAGCACGGAGTCCGGAGGGGCGTGGCCAATCTAAGACGGCAGAGAGTTTGTCTGGATCCATTTGTAGTCCCTGGCCAGAGACCAAATATCCTAGAAAAGGAAGAGATTGGCATTCAAACAGACATTTCTCAATTTTGGCATAGAGTTGATTGTCACGAAGTCTCTGAAGAACCATACGGACATGCTGGCGGTGTTCTTCTAGATTGGCAGAAAAAATTAGGATATCGTCCAGATATACAACAACACAGGAGTATAACAGATCACGAAAAATTTCATTGACAAAGTCTTGGAAGACAGCAGGGGCGTTGCACAGGCCAAAGGGCATGACCAGATACTCAAAGTGTCCATCTCTGGTGTTAAACGCCGTTTTCCACTCATCCCCCTCTCTGATGCGGATGAGGTTATAGGCGCCTCTTAAGTCCAATTTAGTAAAGATGTGGGCACCTTGGAGGCGATCAAAGAGTTCAGAGATGAGGGGTAGGGGGTAGCGGTTCTTAACCGTGATTTTATTAAGACCGCGGTAGTCAATGCAAGGACGTAGGGAGCCATCTTTTTTGGACACAAAGAAAAATCCAGCTCCGGCAGGAGAGGAGGATTTACGGATAAAGCCCTTTTTTAAATTTTCCTGGACATACTCAGACATGGCAAGAGTCTCTGGGGCAGAGAGAGGATAAATTCTGCCCCGGGGTGGAGTAGTACCCGGGAGGAGGTCGATAGGGCAATCATAAGGCCTGTGAGGAGGTAGAGTCTCAGCTTGTTTTTTGCAGAAAACATCCGCGAAGTCCATATAGGCCTTAGGGAGACCGGTTACTGAGGGAACCACAGAGTCACGGCAAGGGTTACTGGGAACCGGTCTTAGACAGTCCTTGGAACAAGAGGGCCCCCAACTCTTGATCTCCCCAGTGGACCAATCCAGGGTTGGGGAATGAAGTTGAAGCCAGGGAAGTCCAAGGAGAATTTCCGAGGTGCAATTGGGGAGGACCAAAAGTTCAATCCTCTCGTGATGAGATCCGATGCTCATTAGAAGGGGCTCTGTGCGGAAGCGTATGGTACAGTCTAATCTTTCATTGTTTACACAATTGATGTAAAGGGGTCTGGCGAGACTGGTCACTGGGATGTTGAACCTGTTGACGAGAGAGGCCAAAATAAAATTTCCTGCAGATCCAGAGTCCAAGAAGGCCACGGTAGAGAAGGAGAAGGCAGAGGCAGACATCCGCACAGGCACAGTAAGACGTGGAGAAGCAGAGTAGACATCAAGGACTGTCTCACCTTTGTGCGGAGTCAGCGGACGTCTTTCCAGGCGGGGAGGACGGATAGGACAATCCCTCAGGAAGTGTTCGGTACTAGCACAGTACAGGCAGAGGTTCTCCATGCGGCGTCGTGTCCTCTCTTGAGGTGTCAGGCGAGACCGGTCGACCTGCATAGCCTCCACGGCGGGAGGCACAGGAACAGATTGCAGGGGACCAGAGGAGAGAGGAGCCGAGGAGAAGAAACGCCTCGTGCGAACAGAGTCCATATCTTGGCGGAGCTCCTGACGCCTTTCGGAAAAACGCATGTCAATGCGAGTGGCTAGGTGAATAAGTTCATGTAGATTAGCAGGAATTTCTCGTGCGGCCAGAACATCTTTAATGTTGCTGGATAGGCCTTTTTTAAAGGTCGCGCAGAGGGCCTCATTATTCCAGGACAATTCTGAAGCAAGAGTACGGAATTGTACGGCATACTCGCCAACGGAAGAATTACCCTGGACCAGGTTCAACAGGGCAGTCTCAGCAGAAGAGGCTCGGGCAGGTTCCTCAAAGACACTTCGGACTTCCGAGAAGAAGGAGTGTACAGAGGCAGTGACAGGGTCATTGCGGTCCCAGAGCGGTGTGGCCCATGACAGGGCTTTTCCGGACAGAAGGCTGACTACGAAAGCCACCTTAGACCTTTCAGTGGGAAACAGGTCCGACATCATCTCCAGATGCAGGGAACATTGGGAAAGAAAGCCACGGCAAAACTTAGAGTCCCCATCAAATTTATCCGGCAAGGATAGGCGTAGCCCAGGAGCGGCCACTCGCTGCGGAGGAGGTGCAGGAGCTGGCGGAGGAGATGACTGCTGAAGCTGTGGTAGTAACTGTTGTAGCATAACAGTCAGTTGAGACAGCTGTTGGCCTTGTTGCGCTATCTGTTGTGACTGCTGGGCGACCACCGTGGTGAGGTCAGCGACAACTGGCAGAGGAACTTCAGCGGGATCCATGGCCGGATCTACTGTCACGATGCCGGCTGGCAGGTAGTGGATCCTCTGTGCCAGAGAGGGATTGGCGTGGACCGTGCTAGTGGATCGGTTCTAAGTCACTACTGGTTTTCACCAGAGCCCGCCGCAAAGCGGGATGGACTTGCTGCGGCGGTAGTGACCAGGTCGTATCCACTAGCAACGGCTCAACCTCTCTGGCTGCTGAAGATAGGCGCGGTACAAGGGAGTAGACAGAAGCAAGGTCGGACGTAGCAGAAGGTCGGGGCAGGCAGCAAGGATCGTAGTCAGGGGCAACGGCAGGAGGTCTGGAACACAGGCTAGGAACATACAAGGAACGCTTTCACTGGCACAATGGCAACAAGATCCGGCAGGGAAGTGCAGGGGAAGTGAGGTGATATAGGGAAGTGCACAGGTGAAGACACTAATTGGAATCACTGCGCCAATCAGCGGCGCAGTGGCCCTTTAAATCGCAAAGACCCGGCGCGCGCGCGCCCTAGGGAGCGGGGCCGCGCGTGCCGGGACAGGACCGAGGGAGAGCGAGTCAGGTACGGGAGCCGGGGTGCGCATCGCGAGCGGGCGCTACCCGCATCGCGAATCGCATCCCGGCTGGCAGCAGAATCGCAGCGCCCCGGGTCAGTGGATCTGACCGGAGCGCTGCAGCGGAGAGAGTGTAGCGAGCGCTCCGGGGAGGAGCGGGGACCCGGAGCGCTCGGCGTAACACTCCTTCTCTTCGTATTCCTAATGCCTTTCACGTTTCTCTTCTTAAACCACTCATCATCAACCGTTTCTCTCCCAAACTTGTTTCTCCCACTCCTGTTTCCGGCTCCTCGGACATCTTCTCCGTAAAGGAGATACTGGCCTCCAAGAAGGTCAGAGGGAAAACTTTTTTTTTAGTCGATTGGGAGGGTTGTGGTCCTGAAGAGAGATCCTGGGAACCTGAGGACAATATCCTAGACAAAAGTCTGCTCCTCAGGTTCTCAGGCTCTAAGAAGAGGGGGAGACCCAAGGGGGGGGGGGGTACTGTTACACCGAGCGCTCCGGGTCCCCGCTCCTCCCCGGAGCGCTCGCTACACTCTCGCTACTGCAGCGCTCCGGTCAGATCCACTGACCCGGTGCGCTGCGATACCGCCTCCAGCCGGGATGCGATTCGCAATGCGGGTGGCGCCCGCTCGCGATGCGCACCCCGGCTCCCGTACCTGACTCGCTCTCCGTCGGTCCTGTCCCGGCGCGCGCGGCCCCGCTCCCTAGGGCGCGCGCGCGCCGGGTCTCTGCGATTTAAAGGGCCACTGCGCCGCTGATTGGCGCAGTGGTTCTAATTAGTGTGTTCACCTGTGCACTCCCTATTTATACCTCACTTCCCCTGCACTCCCTCGCCGGATCTTGTTGCCATTGTGCCAGTGAAAGCGTTTCCTTGTGTGTTCCTAGCCTGTGTTCCAGACCTCCTGCCGTTGCCCCTGACTACGATCCTTGCTGCCTGCCCCGACCTTCTGCTACGTCCGACCTTGCTTCTGTCTACTCCCTTGTACCGCGCCTATCTTCAGCAGTCAGAGAGGTTGAGCCGTTGCTAGTGGATACGACCTGGTCACTACCGCCGCAGCAAGACCATCCCGCTTTGCGGCGGGCTCTGGTGAAAACCAGTAGTGACTTAGAACCGGTCCACTAGCACGGTCCACGCCAATCCCTCTCTGGCACAGAGGATCCACCTCCTGCCAGCCGGCATCGTGACAAGCAGCAGGTAGACCTGGAGCAGGACCTGAACCAGCAGGTGGTGGCATACCTTGACATGCCCATGCCAACACACCTTGACCCGCTGGACTTCTGGGAAGCCAAACTTGATTTGTGGCTGCAATTAGCAGAGTTTGCCATGGAAAAGCTGTCCTGCCTGGCCAGTAGTGTGTCATCAGAGCGGTTGTTTAGTGTGGCCGGGACCACAGTCCCCCCAAGGAGTACTCGTCTGTCCATGAAAAATGTGGAGAGACTGACCTTTATAGATGAATCAGGCAGGATTTCCACCCACCAATGCCTGATGCATCAGAGTAGATTGACCATGGTGCAACACCAACACTTCACAAATATGTACAGTGCCAGATTTTAGGCGCTGCTCCCCAGTTACAGACATTCCTCCGCATCAGACCTTTTTTCACCCACCTTCATCACCGGGTACTGGTATTGCCACCCACCGCACCACTCTGTCACCGGGTCACTTTCAGCACCCTGATGCTGCTGCTTTCTCCTCCAGGCTGTCTCATGTTTCCGCCAACTCCAGGCTGTGCCATTCAGCCACTATATGGTCTCCTTATGCTTCTGCCAAATCCAGGCTGTGCCATTCAGCCACTATATGTTCTACTCATGCTTCTGCCAACTCAAGGCTGTGCCATTCAGCCACTGTATGTTCTACTCATGCTTCTGCCAACTCCAGGCTGTGCCATTCAGCCACTATATGTTTTACTCATGCTGCCACCAACTCCAGGCTGTGCCATTCAGCCACTATATGTTCTACTCCTGCTGCCGCCAACTCCAGGCTGTGCCATTCAGCCACTATATGGTTTACTGATGCTGCTGAGCCTGGGATATTACCTAAAAAATTTTATGGTAGCACTTCAATTTAAATTTTTCAATTCATCTTTTAATCTTACCTGTATAAGAGAAAAAAAAACACGAGACTGGTGGGGGCGCCTAGTGTGATACCGTTAGGGTGAAGGGAAATAGAGAGGGGGAGAGAGGGGATGCGTGGTGTGTAGACCCCTTAGGTAGTAACTAAGTATTAAGCTTGCATATCAAACCACAAGAGGTGTATACAAAGAAGCCAGAACTGCTGGTATGCCTGAGGTCACAGGTGAAATGAAACCGTCTCCTGGAATAAGGCAAACTTTTTTTCCACCTTTTTTTCAACCATTATTTATCTTTTAATCTTAGGGATTGTGAGGCCCTATGGTTTCTTCATGCTGCCGTGAGCAGCAGGCTGTGTCATTCAGCCACTATATGGTTTACTGATGCTGCTGGGCCTGGGACATTACCTACAATTTTTTATGGTAGCACTAGCTACCATAAATCTTCAATTTAAATTTTAAAATTCATCTTTTAATCTTAGGGACTGTGAGACCCTATGGTCACCTCATGCTGCCGTGAGCTGCAGGCTGTGTCATTGAGCCACTATATGGTCTCCTCTTGCTGCCGCCAATTCCAGGCTGTGTCATTCTGCCAGATTATGGTCTCCTCATGCTGCTGCCACCTCTAGACTCTGCCATGTGACTACTTGTTAGATTGGGTTTTGTGGTCATACAGTACTAGTTCAAAGTAAACACCGGGACATTAAATTTGGGAATCTAATATAAATCTTAAATTTTATTTTTTTAAACTCAATGTAATCTTTGCAAGACTGAGGCCCTATGGTCGTTGACGTCATATTATCTGTGGAATTATCACAAGAATCCAATGAAACAGCTTGGAGCAATAACAATGAACCATAACTGATTAAATGAAACATTCGCACTTTCCCAGTAAGGGGGGTGCTGAGAGTCAGGGGCTGGAACTGGTGGTAGCTCGCTTCGCGGCAGACTGCCAGCTCGATGCTCACCAGAATGGGTAATCAAAAAATTCAAATAAATTCAAATTAAATTAAATACAATTTTTAAATTACATTAATTCTAATAGTGATGTCTGTAATCTGAATAACAGTATTAACACTTCCATAACCATGCTTAACTGAAGGCAAGACACATTTGTCGTTGTACTCCTCATCTGGTTTCCACCAGACACACTTGACACCAAATAAGTTTATCTTGGTCTCTTCTGACCACAGGACATAGTTCCAGTAATCCATGTCCTGAGTCTTTTTGTCTTCAGCAAACTGTTTGACGGCTTTTTTGTACATCATCTTTAGAAGAGGCTTCCTTCTGGGATGTCAGCCATGTAAAATAATTTGATGCAGTGTGCAGACCCCTTCATCATCTGCAGCAATGCTAGCAGCACACATATGTCTATTTCTCAAAGATATCCTCTGGATATGATACTGAGGTTCACTCAACTTTTTTGGTCAACCATGGCGAGGCACATTCTGAGTGGAAACTGTCCTGTGAAACGGATATATGGTCCTGCCTGCTGTATGGTCTTGCAAACTTAACTGTTATACAAGCTGTGCACTCACTACTTTACATTGTAGGTTTATTATTATGCTGAACACATCACTTCAAAACTCCCATTTGCTTCTATGGAATTTATGGAAACAATGCAACACAGTGAGCTTGGATCAATTTCTGTAATCCTGGCCACTTTCCTGTTCAGACCAGTTGCTTCCTAACATCACTAGGCAAAATGGAGGGGGGGCCCATTCTGGACATAGGTTTGAATCTAAAAGGTCATTTTCATTTGTAAAAAATAAGTGAAGGGAGACAATCCCGAATCCTGCTAAACTCTCCCCATCCTTCCCCTTGCAACAACATAGTTTTTGGTAAATTGCCACTGCAGTGAGCCAAAGCCAGAAGTGGATTGAAAAGGAATGGGAAATATAAAGGAAGGACTTGTTTGTTAGCAGCTCATTCATGTACCACTCAGTGCATTGAAAACTATTGTAGAGAGCTGTCCGTGTTGATAAAGGTGGCTGAGTATTGTAAGCCTACCTAGTTGCTATTTCTATCCAGTCCATTCAAAACAAAAAGCCTACTCTACTTGTTGTTTATACAAGTAAAGGGTCAAAATCTTGTGCTCATAACTGCAAAATACTCTTCTGTGCGACTGCCATCCATATATGGAGAAGCTTTTTTTGTAGAAAGATGGTTGATCATGACCAAAGTCCCCAGATATATTGAAAAGGAACCACTCTGAGGTCCATAGTAGATACACTCTACAGGTATTCAGTAGGTGTGAGGCAAGCATATCCCACATCCCCTGGACATTCCCAAAGACACAAAAAGATATCTGCTTCTGGAAGAGAACACATGGTACAGCATAAGTTGTCTGAGGATAATGGGGGAGATTTATCAAAACCTGTGCAGAGGAAGAGTTGCCCATAACAACCAAACAGATCGCTTCTTTCAATTTTTAACCCCTCCCCGACCCATGACATACATGTATGTCATGGGTCGGCTCCCATTCTATAACGTGGGGCCACGGCGTGGCCCCTCGTCATAGCGGGTCGGGACCGGCACCTAGCAACGGCCGGGACCCGTGGCTAATAGCGCGAGGCAGTGATCGCGGTGCCGCGCGCTATTAACCCTTTAGAAACCAGTGATCAATGATTCTGCCGCTTGACTGCTCATGCCTGGATCTCAGTCACTGAGCAGTCATTCGTCGATCAGACAGCGAGGAGGCAGGTAGGGATCCTCCTGCTGTCTTGTAAGCTGTTCGGGATGCCGCGATTTTGCCGCGTCGATCCCGAGCAGCTCCCTGAGCTAACCGGCATTAGTTTACTTTCACTTTAGACGCGGCATTCAACTTTGAACGCCGCATCTAAAGTGAAAGTAAACTAATGCCGGTTAGCTCAGGGAGCTGCTCGGGATCTCCGCTGCAAAATCGCGGCATCCCGAAACGCTTACAAGACAGCAGGAGGATCCCTACCTGCCTCCTCACTGTCTGATCGACGAATGACTGCTCAGTGACTGAGATCCAGGCATGAGCAGTCAAGCGGCAGAATTATTGATCACTGGTTTCTTATGAGAAACCAGTGATCAATGTAAAAGATCAGTGTGTGCAGTGTTATAGGTCCCTATGGGACCTATAACATTGCAAAAAAAAAGGGAATAAAGATCATTTAACCCCTTCCCTAATAAAAGTTTGAATCACCCCCCTTTTCCTATTAAAAAAAAAACTGTGTAAATAAAATAAAAATAAACATATGTGGTATCTTCGCGTGTGGAAATGTCCGAATTATAAAAATATATCATTAATTAAACCATACGGTCAATGGCATACGCACAAAAAAATTCCAAAGTCCAAAAAAGCGTATTTTTGGTCACTTTTTATATCATGAAAAAATTTACCGAAAAATTTACTGCGTAGAAACGGAAGCCCCCAAAAGTTACAAAATTATGTTTTTTCTTCAATTTTGTCGCACAATGAATTTTTTTTCCGTTTCTCTGTAGATTTTTGGGTAAAATTACTGATTTCATTATAGAGTAGAATTGGTGGCGCAAAAAATAAGCCATCATATGGATTTTTAGGTGGAAAATTTTAAGAATTAAGGAGGAAAAAACGAGTGCAAAAATGGAAAAACCCTGGGTCATGAAGGGGTTAAAAGGCCTCTGAAGCAAGTGAAGGAAGCAATCTGATTGGTTGCTATGGGTAGCTGGACAACTTTTCCTCTGCACAGCTTTTGATAAATCTCTCCCATTTAAATAATGTTATAACTTAAAAGTTTGGACACTTCCTACAATACCCAATCCTATAGTATCTGCACAACAATTTACATGTATTAAATAAGTTCTGCAATATAGATACAGTGGGGCAAAAACGTATTTAGTCAGCCACTAACTGTGCAAGTTCTCCCTCTTAAGATGAGAGAGGCCTGTAATTTTCATCATAGGTATACCTATCACGCACCTGGATGTGGTTGGTCTGGAACAGGATGTGGATCCTCTACCTGTGTGGCTGATGACTCGGACAGTATCTGGGAGTGGAGTCTAAGATGCCGCTGGTCTTCACCAGAGCCCGCCGCAAAGCAGGATGGATTTGCTGTGGCAGGCGACACCCAGGTTGCTACCCCCAATACGGCTCGACCACACAGGTAACTGGGGAAGGCAAGGTACAGGAGGATGAGACAGAGGCGTAGTCAACTTAGCAGAAGGTCAAGGCAGGCGGCAAAGGTTCGTAGTCAATAAACATAGCGGAAAGGTCTGGGTACACGGGTATGACAAACAAGCAATAGGGTACGCTTTCTCTCAGGCAAATGGTACTGAAGATCCTGCTGGGGGTGTGGGAGGTGCAACAACTTTATAATGTGCTGTTCAGGTGCATTACTAATTATGGGCGTACTGGCCCTTTAAATCTCAGAGCATCAGCGTGCGCGCCCTAGGAGATGGCGAAACGCGTGCTGGAGCTGAGACACAGTGAAGGAGGCAGCAGAGGAGTGAGGTAAGTGACGGGCTGGGACTCACATGCAGGTGCGTCCCGCGATGCGAATCCTGGGCCCCGACAGTGCGCTCGTGGCCGACATGTGCGGCCGGAGCACAGGTAGTAACAGTACCCCTTTTGGTCTCCTCCTCCTTTTGCGGCTAAGAAATTTATTTAGCAGGTCTTTGTCCAGAATATTGTCCTCCGGCTCCCAAGACCTCTCCTCTGGACCGAAACCTTCCCAATCAACCAGAAAAAAGCGTTTTCCTCTGACGAACTTAGAGTCCAAGATTTCCTTCACAACATACACATCTGATGTACCAGAGATGGGAGCAGGAGAGATGTCCCTTGAAGAAAAACGGTTGAAGATGGCTGGTTTCAGGAGAGAAACATGGAAGGAGTTCGAGATCCGGAGAGAGGAGGGAAGATGAAGGGAATAAGCCATAGGATTGAGCCGTTTCTTGACTTTATAGGGACCCAAATAACGAGGATCAAGTTTATAACTGGGTATCTTGAAACGGATATATTTAGGGGATAGCCAGACTTTGTCACCAGGAGAATACTCAGGAGGAGGACGTCTCTTCTTATCTGCCTGAACTTCCATTCGAGAAGTAGCCTGTAGAAGTGAAAGACGTGTCTTTTGCCAGATGGAAGAAAAATTCCGTACTTGTTCATCGATGGCAGGAACTCCAGAGGAAGATGACAAAGGAAGAGGAGGACGAGGGTGAAGTCCATAGACCAGAAAGAAGGGAGAAGCACCAGAGGAATCGGAATCTTTGTGGTTGTAGGAAAATTCAGCCCATGGTAGCAGATCGACCCAATCATCTTGACGCGCAGAAATACAATGGTGTAGATAGTCTCCCAACACCTGATTCACCCTCTCGAACCTGTCCATTGGACTGAGGATGGTAAGCCGAAGAGAAATCCAACTTGATTTGAAGACGTGAACACAGGGCCCACCAGAATTTAGAGACAAACTGAACCCCTCGGAGACAATATGTGAAGGAAGTCTATGCAAACGAAAGATATGGGATATGCTGATGGGAGACCAGGTAGTGGCACAAAATGAGCCATTTTAGAAAAATTATCTACTACCACCCATATGACAGTATTGTCTTCGGAAGAAGGAAGATCTGTAATGAAATCCATGGCAATGTCAGACCAAGGTAGTACAGGAACTGGCAAGGGTTGAAGCAGACCTGCTGGCTTGGAACGGGGAGTCTTGTCCTGGGCACAGACTGGGCAGGACCGAACAAAATCAACGACATCCTTTTTCAAAGTTGGCCACCAGTAATGTCTTGAGATGAGCTGTAGAGTCTTACGAATACCAGGATGGCCAGCCAGAAGAGAAGAATGTCCCCATTTCAAGACTCGGAGTTTCACACGAGGTGGAATGTAAGTTTTTGAAGGAGGCGGGTGTTGGAGACTAGTGTTGAGCGTCATAGGCCACATTCGGATGAATATTTGTCATATATTCGCTAAATTCGCATATTCGTAATATTTGCGATTTATTTTCACAAGTGCGAAAATTAGCATATAAAAATTAGGATATTCGAAAATTTGCATATGCAGATGTTCGCATATACGAAAATTCGCCCGGCGGTCTCACACAGTAGTATTAGAGCCTTCTTTACACCACACAAGCTGTAAGCAGAGAGGGATGATCACTGTGATGTGTACTGGAAAAAAAAAAAAAAGAATAATCATAATTGCGAATATATAATGCTATATTCATGAATATTCACGAATAAAATTTGCATTGCGAATATTCGCGAGCAACACTATTGGAGACTTGCTGGTGCTGTAGAAATGAGACGCTCCAGCAGGATAATATGCTGTGGAAGAGATTCACAGTCGTGCACATCTGAAGACCTGGAGAGAGCGTCAGCACGGACATTCTTTTCTGCAGGGTGTAAGTGGATGAAGAAGTGGAATCTGGAGAAAAACAAAGACCATCGGACCTGTCGTGGGTGATGGGCTGACTGGAAATAAAGCAGATTCTTGTGGTCAAAATAAATTGTGACAGGAAGTACCGAACCTTCCTAGAGGTGACGCCACTCTTCTAAGGCCAGTTTGATGGCTAGTAGCTCGCGATCTCCGATAGTATAGTTTCTCTCTGCAGTTAAAGTTCTCCCTTTAGCAGACTTTTGTGTTAAAACTGCCCCTGCTCCTACTGAGGAAGCATCCACTTCCAAGAAAAATGGCTAGTTAGGATCAGTTCTGAATAAAACAAGAGCAGAAGCAAAGGCGGACTTCAACTGTTTGAAAGCTTCTTCAGCCTCTGGTGTTCACACCTTGGGATTAGCTGTCTTCTTGGTAATGGAGACCTTCACTTGTAACAATATAGCCCAAGAAAGGGAGACTGTTTTTTTTTTTTTTTTCAAAAGTGCATTTCTCCAGTTTGGCATAGAGACGATTTTCCCGAAGACGCTGAAAGACTTGGCGGAGATGAGAGCGATGAGATTGAGGATTGGACGAATAGATGAGTATATCGTCCAAATAGACTACGACACAGGTGTAAAGAAGATCTCGAAAAATATCATTGACGAACTCCTGAAAGAGTGCTGGAGCATTATAGAGTCCAAATGGCATGACAAGATACTCGAAATGTCCATCATGGGTATTAAACGCGGTCTTCCATTCGTCCCCTTTACGGTTGCGAATCAAATTATATGCCCCACGCAGATTAAGTTTTGAGATTTTGGCACCTCTCAGGCGATCAAATAATTCCGAGATTAGAGGTAGTGGATAACGGTTCTTTACAGTAATTTTATTTAACCCACGATAGTCAATACAAGGTCGCAAAGAACCTTCTTCCTGATAAACAGCTTCCGAAGATTTTCTTGGATATAGTGTGCCATGGCCTGGGTTTCTGGAACAGACAAGGGGTAAATTCTGCCTCTGGGAGGAGTGTTGCCAGGCAGTAAGTCTATAGGGCAATCGTAGGGACAATGTGGAGGCAATACTTCAGCTTGCTTTTCGCTGAAAACATCCCCAAAGTCCTGGAGAAAAGTAGGCAGACCAGGCAGAGGTCTAGAAGTTGGTTTCAATTTAGTAACACGTACATGGAATGTGACTGTTACAATGTGGACCCCAGCGTAGGACTTCTCCAGTTTTCCAATCTAGCTGTGGGGCATGGAGCTGTAACCAAGGTAGACCAAGCAGGAGAGGAGAAGTACAGTATATTTGCAAATTATGGTGGAAAATAAGTATTTTGTCACCTACAAACAAGCAAGATTTCTGTCTCTCACAGACCTGTAACTTCTTCTTTAAGAGTCTCCTCTATCCTCTAACCTGTATTAATGGCACCTGTTTGAACTTGTTATTAGTATAAAATATACCTGTCCACAACCTCAAACAGTCACACTCCAAACTCCACTATGGCCAAGACCAAAGAGCTGTCGAAGGACACCAGAAACAAAATTGTAGACATGCACCAGGCTGGGAAGACTTAAACTGCAATAGGCAAGCAGCTTGGTGTGAAGAAATCAACTGTTGGAGCAATTATTAGAAAATGGAAGACATACAAGACCACTGATAATCTCTCTCGATCTGGGGCTCCATTCAAGATCGCACCCCGTGGTGTCAAAATGATCACAAGAACGTTGAGCAAAAATCCCTGGACCACACGGGGGAATGAATGACCTGCAGAGAGCTGGGACCAAAGTAACAAAGGCTACCATCATTAACACACTACGCTGTCAGGGACTCAAATCATGCAGTGCCAGATGTGTCCCCTGCTTAAGCCAGTACATGTCAGGGCTCCTCTGAAGTTTGCTAGAGAGCATTTGGATGATCCAGAAGAGTATTGGTAGAATGTCATATGGTCTGTTGAAACCAAAGTAGAACTTTTTGGTGAAAACTCAACTCGTAGTGTTTGGAGGAGAAAGAATGCTTAGTTGCATCCAAAGAACACCATACCTACTGCAAAGCATGGGGGTGGAAACATCATGCTTTGGGGCTGTTTTTCTGCAAAGGGGCCAGGACAACTTATCCGTGTAAAGGAAAGAATGAATGTGGCCATGTATTGTGAGATTTTGAGTGAAAACTTCCATCAGCAAGGGCATTGAAAATGAAACAAGGCTGGGTATTTTAGTATGACAATGATCCCAAACACTACAACGAAGGAGTGACTTCATAAGAAGCATTTCAAGGTCCTGGAGTGGCCTATTCAGTCTCCAGACCTCAACCCCATAGAAAACCTTTGGAGGGAGTTGAAAGTCCGTGTTGCCCAGCGACAGCCCCAAAACATCACTGCTCTAGAGGAGCTCTGCATGGAGGAATGGGCCAAAATACCAGCAACAGTGTGTGAAAACCTTGTGAAGACTTACAGAAAACATTTGACCTCTGTCATTGCCAACAAAGGGTATATAACAAAGTATTGAGATTAACTTTTGTTACTGATCAAATACAGTGATCCTTCGACTTATGATGGCCCCGACATATGATCATTTCAACATATGATGGCCTCTCAGAGCCCATCGTATGTTGAAGGCAGCCTCGACATATGATGCTGCTGTGTGTCGGGGCCATAGCATAAACGGCTATCTGACAGCGCTGACAACTTCAGCAAATGACAGATAGTTGTATAATGTGCCCCGTGTGCCCCGTTCTGCATCCTGTTACTCACATGCTGTCCTGCTAACTCATACAGGCTTCCACTGTGAGCTCTGTGTAAGCCCCCCCCCCCCCCCCCAGAGCAGCCATAGCCAATAGCCTGCAGCATCTTGCTGCAGGCATCCAATGAGCTGCTCCCCTTCCTTTCCTATAGAGCTGTAGTCGGCAGGATCGTAATGAAGGACATTCTGTCCCCCCTGAAGGTATTTAAAGAACTGTAAAGTACTGTATGCAATGTCACACATCACATACAATACATATACACACTATACACCCCATACATCAATGTTTCCCTATCAGTGTGCCTCCAGCTGTTGCAAAACTATAACTCCCAGCATGCCCAGACAGTCAATGGCTGTACATGCATGCTGGGAGTTGTAGTTGTGCAACAGCTGGCGGTACCCTGGTTTGTTAAACACTCCCCATACACTCCACATACAATGGTCATCCCAGAACCAATTGGCAGTTTCCCATAGAGATATGTATTCAACATACAATGGTTCCGAGGCCCCAGAACCAATTACTATTTTTACATAGACATATGTACTCGACATATGATGGTTTCAACATATGACGGTTCTCCTGGAACCAATTAATATCATATGTTGAGGGACCACTGTACTTATTTTCCACCATCATTTGCAAATAAATTCTTTAAAAATCAGACAATGTGATTTTATGGATTTTTTTTTCTCATTATGTCTCTCATAGTTGAGGTGTACCTATGATGAAAATTACAGGCCTCTCTCATCTTTTTAAGTGGGAGAACTTGCACATTTGGTGGCTGACTAAATACTTTTTTTGCCCCACTGTATATATCAAATTATCTTAAAGACAAATTAAAGATAAAAAAAAAGAATAGTATCACCAGTATCACTGAAAACTATGCAAATAAATGTATATTGCGTAATGGAGGCAGGACTGTCCTCCATTGCACAAAGTCAGTGAAGAAAGTGTGGCTGGTACAGGAATGTTCAAATGTATTGATGCAGTACAGACAGGTTTATTTTATGGTAATCTCCACTGATTCATACCTACCATTTGGATCCACTATCTTTGACCTTTGAGCCCCAATTCTTTATATACCAAATTTGAAAATTACTTCTATTTAAAAATCTTAAAGAGTACCTGTCACCAAACAAAACTTTTAATATACTGTTCCTTATGTAATTATAAGACACTTTGCTATTTACTTGCTGTTAAAATTCTCAACCTTTATATGTTTTTAATATGATTGAAAAAAATGGCACTAGGTGGCTCTGTTCTGTTCCCTGCGCAAGTCAAACAGTTATTTTGGTCTCCTCCCGGCCTGGCAGGAGATCAAACTCAGGAAGTGCGTGCAGGGCATGAGGGCATGGCGTGGCACAGCTCCTGCAAGCTTCAGTGATGTTGCACCTGCTAAGTTCCTTAGGCCCACTTTCTCCTGCCGGAAGCTCACACAATGTGAGCGAGGGGAAAGGTATGATACAGAGTTTTTTAAAGCTCAGAAATTTTTTATCAGGGCAGGAGGGGCTTTAGAAGTAGTTTTATGTCATGAAAAAATTTATAAAAAACTATCAAAAAGTCTGATCAATATAAAAATGGTACCGCTAAATACGTTAGATACGGCACAAAAAATAAGCCCTCATACTGGCCTGTCCGCAGAAAAATAAAAAAATTATAGGGGTCAGAAGTTGACAATTTTAACCCCTTAAGGACTCAGCCCATTTTGGCCTTAAGGACAATTTAATTTTTACGTTTTCATTTTTTCCTCCTCGCCTTCTAAAAATCATAACTCTTTTATATTTTCATCCACAGACTAGTATGAGGGCTTGTTTTTTGCGCGACCAGTTGTCCTTTGTATTGACATCACTCATTATATCATAAAATGTATGGCGCAACCAAAAAACACTATTTTTGTGGGGAAATTAAAACGAAAAACGCAATTTTGCTAATTTTGGAAGGTTTTGTTTTCACGCCGTACAATTTATGGTAAAAATGATGTGTGTTCTTTATTCTGAGGGTCAATACGATTAAAATGATACCCATTATTATATACTTTTATATTATTGTTGCGCTTAAAAAAAATCACAAACTTTTTAACCAAATTAGTACGTTTATAATCCCTTTATTTTGATGACCTATAACTTTTTTATTTTTCCGTATAAGCGGCGGTATGGGGGCTCATTTTTTGCGCCATGATCTGTACTTTTTTTTGATACCACATTTGTATATAAAAAACTTTTAATAAATTTTTTATAATTTTTTTTTAATAAAATGAATTAAAAAAGTAGGAATTTTGGACTTTTTTAAATTTTTTTTCGTTCACGCCGTTCACCGTACGGGATCATTAACATTTTATTTTAATAGTTCGGACATTTACGCACGCGGCAATACCAAATATGTCTATAAAAAATGTTTTTTACGCTTTTTGGGGGTAAAATAGGAAAAAACGGACGTTTTACTTTTTTATTGGGGGAGGGGATTCTTCACTTTTTTTTTTACTTTTACTTTTACATTTTTTTACATTTTTTTTTACACTTGAATAGTCCCCATAGGGGACTATTCATAGCAATACCATGATTGCTAATACTGATCTGTTCTATGTATAGGACATAGAACAGATCAGTATTATCGGTCATCTCCTGCTCTGGTCTGCTCGATCACAGACCAGAGCAGGAGACGCCGGGAGCCGCACGGAGGAAGGTGAGGGGACCTCCGTGCGGTGTTATGAATGATCGGATCCCCGCAGCAGCGCTGCGGGCGATCCGATCGTTCATTTTAATCGCGAACTGCCGCAGATGCCGGGATCTGTATTGATCCCGGCACCTGAGGGGTTAATGGTGGACGCCCGCGAGATCGCGGGCGTCGGCCATTGCCGGCGGGTCCCTGGCTGCGATCAGCAGCCGGGATCAGCCGCGCATGACACGGGCATCGCTCCGATGCCCGCGGTTATGCTTAGGACGTAAATGTACGTCCTGGTGCGTTAAGTACCACCTCACCAGGACGTACATTTACGTCCTGCGTCCTTAAGGGGTTAAACATATAACTTTTTACTGCATGTAGTTATGATTTTTTTTAGAAGTAATACAAAATCAAACCTATATAAGTAGGGTATCATTTTAACCGTATGGACCTACAGAATAAAGATATTCACTGCATAGAAACGGAAGCCCCCAAAAGTTGCAAAATGGCATTTTTTCATCAATTCAATTCATCAACCGTGGATATTTTGGTAAAATGACTGTCACTGCAAAGTAGAATTGGTGGCACAAAAAATAAGACATAATATGGAATTTTAGGTGCAAAATTGAAAGCGTTATGATTTTTAGAAGGTCATGAGGAAAAAATGAAAATGCAAAAACGGGTAAAGAACCATGCCAATTTTCATTTTTGCATTTATGTTTTTCCTTCTGTGCTTTAAAAATCCATAACTCTTTTATTTTTTCACCTACAGACCCACAGATTGTTTTATGTACTTTGTATTGACATCTTTAATTTTACCATAAAATGTACAATGAAAGCAAAAAGTTGCAGGCAGAAATTTATTAGAAAACTGCAATTTTGCTACTTTTGGGGGTTTGGTTTTTACGCTGTGCACTTTATGGTAAAAATGATACAGTATCTGTATTCTGTAGGTCAATGTGATTAAAATAATACACAATTCATATCATTTTTCTAATATTGTACTACTTTAAAAAATTGCAAAAAAATGCAAACTTTCTAACAAAATTCATATGCAGAAAATTGTCCTTTTATGACCCCTATAACTTTTCTATTTTTCCATATACAGGGATGTGTGAGGGCTCATTTTATGCGTCATGATCTGTAGTTTATATCTGATGGGACTTTTTGATTGCATCTTTTATCTGATAAATAATGGGATTAAAAATCAGTATTTTTGGTGTTCGATATTTTGTTACATTTATGCCATTTACTGTGCGGGATCATAAACATTATGGACCAGATTTATCAAAGAATGTCTACTGTAGAGCTATTTTCCCACATTTATTTGGGTGGTGGGTGTGACTAGCGTACATCTTGTTTATCAAGAAGGTGCAGCAGGATGATGAATTTTGCGCAGCTCTGCTGTGGTGGGAAAAGCTCTACCACATACACTTTTCCTAGACGCTTGTGAGGGAGGGAAGTAGAGACTTTCCCGGGTCCTGAATTTGGCAGGTTAGGTGTTTTTACTTACTTTCAGACCTGCCGGGACATTTTTACTTGCATTTTAGACGCTGCAATCAAATTTGATTGTGGCGTCTAAGGGGTGAAAGACGGGCATCACCGTGATCGATGATGTCTGGCATTAGAGATGGGTTCTGGTGGCAGATAGCCGCCTGGACCACCCAGCTGTGACCCACGCTCAGCTCCTGAGCGCGTGTGATAGAAGGGGAGTGGGACGCTGTCGTCCACAAAAGGTTAAAGGTTGAATTGCGGAAGGTAGAAGTGATTCTCACGCCTACTCGTAGGTGGTGTAGCTTTGCGCCTAAAAAAGTACCTTTGCGCACAAAATAGCAACTTTTGACAAAAGTGGCAAATGATAAATACATGACCACTGCATGGTCAAAAAGAAAAAGTTCTATGGGCAGGCAAAAAGAATGAAACTGTCCATATCAAAAGATGCATAAAAGTAGCTAAATATGCTGCTTGCGCCTGAATTGCGTCAAAACACAGACAAAAATAATGCTCTAAAAGCAATGATAAATCTCCCCCTATATCTAATAATGTATCATTTTTTTTTCTTTCCTTTGTAAAATGGGAAAGAAAGTATAATAAAAAACATTTATTAGGGAAGTTTTATATAATTTTTGAAACTTTTTTTTTTTTTTTACACATTTTAAGTTTTATATGCAATCATTAAATTGCATTCACTGTATAATGCTATGCCTATGGCTAAGCCAGGCTAATCGGTGAAGGCAGGTAAGGGGACCCTCCTCCCATTTTAGCTCATGGAACCCCTGCAATCACTTTGGAAGGGGGGGTTCCATGAATCACATCTTTCACTTTCACTGTAGACTCTGTGATCAGCATTGATCTAAAGGGTTAATGTCCAGAAGCGGCGGGATCGTTGATGCCTGTCATTAAAGGGGTACTTTGGTGGAAAACAATTTATTTTAAATCAACTGGTGCCAGAAAGTTATACAGATTTGTAAAATTTAATCTTTACAGTACTTATCAGTTGCTGTATACTACAGAGAAAGCTCTTTTCTTTTTGATTTTTTTTTCTGTCTGTCCACAGTGCTCTCTGCTGACACCTCTGTCCGTGTCAGGAACTGTCCAGAGTAGGAGAAAATCCCTATAGCAAACCTATCCTGCTCTGGACAGTTCCTGACATGGACAGAGTTGTCAGCAGAGGGCAGTGTGGACAGACAGAAAAGAAATTCAAAAAGAAAAGAACTTCCTCTGTAAAAAACAGCAGCTGATAAGTACTGTAAGATGTAGATTTTTTTTATAGAAGTAATTAAAAAATCTGTTTAACTTTCTGGCGCCAGTTGATTTAAAACAAGTTGTTTTCCACCAGAGTACCCCTTTAACAGTGAGTGTCTGGCTACTGATAGTAGCCAACATTCCCTGTTCTGAAGCGAGCGCAGCTCCTGCGCTCGCATTAAAGCCGCTTAAGGATTCAGGGCATACAGGTACGCCCTTGGTCCTTAAGTACCAGGACGCAAAGGCATACATGTACACCCTTCGTCCTTAACAGGTTAAAGTCTGCTTTAAGTTAAAAAGGCAGAATTTTTGTTTTTTGCAAAAAGCCCCCCAAAATCCCAGGAAAGGGAAGCAGAATGGAAATGTAAAGGAGCCCCCAACTCCCCCCAGGGCCCCATGACTGCTCCTCACAACAGGTGACCTCTCAAGAGAGAGAGAGCCAGACTGCAGAAGCTGGAAAAGATCAATGTCAAGAAACATGATAATTGGACATCAATAGGGTGGCGAAATTAATGGAAACCATACTAAAAGATGAAACTTAATAGGAAAGGTTAAAGGACCTTAACATGTATAGCTTGGAAGAAAGAAGAGACAGAGGGGATATGATAGAGACTTTTCTGTACATAAAGGGAATCAACACGGTAAAGGAGGGGAGGATATTTAAAAGAAGAAAATAGGGCCAGGAAATATTCATAGCATTCAGAATAATGGGCCAAATGATTCTTATCTGCTGACACATTCTATGTTTCTATGGGAACAGAGAAGTAACTAGAAAAAGCTGGGCCCCATCCACTGCTTAATTTATCAACATAGCATAATGCCATTGTATGCCTATTCATCAGGGGTTGTCCTTAAATATGCTGTATAAAGCAAATATTATCACCATACCTATTACCAAAAGGTCACTATAAAAGGACAAAATAATACCACCACCTGATGACCTTATTACTACCACATAGTAATTGAATACCACCATACAGTTACTTAATAAAAACCTGTGTAAAAAGACTTATATTCTCTCCATACGGTGCCCATATAGAGGTAGGTATCAGCTCTACACAGGCTCTGCAGACTATATAAGTGATTACAGTGTTGTTACATCTAGGAACTTACAGGGGGCATCTTCTCTGATTAAAGTCATTCACATTTACTGTTGTTATGTCATATGAATGTCTGCAGTGTTCAAATGGCCTGTCTAATGATCCCATGAGAAAACCACTAGAATTTACTATAGTTTTTATTTTTAGTAAAAAGCGACACATCACTCTGTGACAATCTTTTCTTGAAAGATTCTTTTAACCAAGTCAGGCACCTGCCCAAGTACAATTACCCAATCAGGTCCTCCAAAGACTGAATAAGACACTGCAGTACAGTTACATCCAGTGAATTCAAAATTAGTATGTTTCAAATTGTCATCTTCTGACCCCTATAACCTTTTTATTTTTCCACATATCGGGATATATGAGGGCTAATTTTTTGCGCAGTGGTCTTTAGTTTTTATCGGTACCATTTCTGTTTTGATGGGACTTTTTGATCGCTTTTTATAAAAAAAATGTTGGTATATGAAGTGACCAAAAATGCACAATTTTGGACTTTGGTATTGTGGTGTCCCAGCACCGTATTTCATACTGTGCCTTTGTTATTAGTCCCCAAAGTAAGAGTCCCTTGGATTAGCAGGGTTCGCTTCCCTAATTAGCCCCTAGTAACCCCTTAGTAACTTGATATTTATGAATATTATCTTTGTAAATATGTATATGGTGTTACTCACTTGTTTTAGCGTCGCAGGACCTGTGGGTCATGTGACATGGTTCAGAACTCTATGGTATGTTGAAGGACCGCACGTGTTATCCCATAATGCCGTGTAACGGTGAGGGACCAATCCAAAACGGCCCGCCCCTGCCCATATAAGGGAGCTGCGGCCATTAATCTCTCTCTTCGCTCTTGCTGTCACTGAATGAGGTAGGACCTCCGCAACTTTCAAGTACGTTTACTAGGCCCAAAGCCTTGCGGCCTCAGCCTACACCACAGTGGTTATAGATATATAATTCCCCGCTACTCTCCACAAGATCACCTGACCTAAACGCACCCCTAAATCCAGCGGATCTATGCAACGGAATCTTCCTAAAGCTAAATTGAGCTTATCTGATCTCAACCAACTGTCAATCGCTGCTCAAATACAAATAGACTGTGTTCATGGACTGTTATTGCTATTGTCTGCTTCATAAAATCTTCAGGAAAAGTTCCTGCAAGTTTCAGTTGACAGTGGTTGTGGACACTCCATTTATTACGCATTCACCTATCGTTCTTGGGAAGGGTGGCGATAGGCCCAGCACCATTACAGTATTTAACCCTCACCCTGGCGTCACGAGTGACAAGGGTTAACAGCACCCTTTATAATTCAGGAAAAGCAACACCCCAACTACCCTATACCTCCACCAAGGCAACACAAAGCCTTTTTGGCATCTGACGAACAGGATTCGGGTGTGTGCTTGCTGCTGTTACCACTAGTGAAATTGTACTCCCCCCCCCCCCCAATATAAGGACTTTATTCATGTGTCACAAACCGCATTTCTATGTACAAGAGCGGTGCGTGTGGTGTGCATTACAAGGGGGCCACGCAAAAAGTAAGGGGGAGGCGAAGATTTATTTGCTGCAAGAATGTGTAAACTGCAAAATGAATAAATTCTACGATCCTCTGGTCCAGTCAGCACAGGAAGAGTTAACCTGCTGCCGGAGAAGCGCGTGAAAAAGTCCCGCGCTGCGCCACATCCCGCCCCTGGGCATGGCTATCAAGCTGCTGTATCGCAGCCGAAAGGGAACTTGGAAACAGAGGAGCCATTTCTGGGAGGACCGGAAGTCGGGCTTGCACCGGCCGGCCGCCATTTTGGGGAAGCCCAGTATAAAGGACACCCTGCACAGCGACCTCTTCAGTATGCACGAGGAGCCGGAGAGTACAGACATGGAGGAGAGCAGCGTTCCACGTGGTGAGAACATCAAAATGGCGCCGGAACAACAGAAAGTTGTGGCGGTCGCAGACAAACTATTCCAGGATATTGCCGACCGTCTGTAGCGGTTGTCATTGGACGAAGAGGGGGCCTGCAATCTTCCCCCACTGCCCAATGATGATTATGACTGGCCGGATACACCTCCAGGAGACTGCGCTGGGACACCTGGAGTAGCATCGCATGTGAGATTGTTCCCCCACCACAAGACTTGGGGCTCGTGGGCCGAGATCCCCTCGGAGGAGTCTGCAGTGAGTACCTCACCAGAGGTGGCCTTTTCTTCCTCCTTCAGCCCTGAGCCTGAAATACCCCTGTCCAGCTTGCCGAGTGCCGACGCTCACCAGATTTGCCCCAGTGGATTTTTGGGGACGAGCCGGGACTCATCGAGTATATGCACGTGGTTATACAACCTATACCTGGGAAGCCACTCCCACCAATTCCAACCGCACAAAGAGAAAGGGCCCCTCAGGAAGCCAAGCTGGCTGAGTTGATGGACAAATTAAAGGCCCAACACAAAGAACTGTACGCCCCTAAGCATGTGCATTTGCCTCCTGAGGAAAGAATTCGTTATCAGGAGAATACTAAAGAAATGGAAGCACTCTACATCTGCAAGTGGGATCATCCCCGAGAAGGGGAGGAGCCTTTAGAACGACGAAGAGCAACTGTGGCCAAGTTCGACAAGGTCAGAGGTTATGGGACACTCCTAGATTGCCATACAGGGCAAACCATCCTCATAAACTGGCGAGTAGTACAGAGGCCATATCTACATAAAAAGTTCTATTCTCTGGAGGTGGGTGAAATAGTGGAGTACACCCCCATCCAGGGCCTACGTGGAGAATGGGCTGCTGCGATCACAAGACCAACCGCCCCAACACAGCTTCCCTTCAAATACTTTACGTCTACAGATTGGGAATCGGATCCCTTCAACCTGAGGTTGAAATGGTCTGCTCCTGATGCCTCCACCAACGTACTCAAGGAGGAGGAGCCTCTACAGCTTCAGTCATCTGTTTCGTGCAGCACAGTGCCAAGGCCTGCTCAGGACCAAGAAAGTAGACCCAAATTGCGGGCACCAAAGACCGTACCTAGACCCTCTTGGAGCAATGAGAGTTTGTCTGTTTCCAAGGTACCAACATATGTACCTAGGCCCTCTCGGAGCAATGAGAGTTTGCCTCTTGCAAGGGTACCAAAGAAAGTGCTCTGGCCCACTCAAGGCATGGAGGTGGGGCTAAAAGCTTATGCACCAACCTTGATCCCGACCAGTAAACCCCTGGTCACTTTGAATCCCACTGTTACCCATTGTACTCTCGCCAATGTGGTGTGGAAGAGTTACATTGACTCCCAGCCAGCCCCTGATGTTGGAAGGGCTAGGGGGTCTACAAGAGGCACTAGAAGAGTACGGAAGAATGTTTTCTGAAGGACTGTAAAGTAATGACTGTTGTGTTCTTTGCTAACCACTTTTGTTTTCCAGTAACCAAGTTCAAGAAATTGTGCCTAGCAGGACTATGCTAAGACTGTTCCAGTTCCAAGTTCAGCAACGTAACCATTATGCTTTGTGCCTGACCATCAGGTCAAGAGGCGGAGAAGGAAAATATGACCCTTACAGAGGCGCTGCTAGTTCCAGAGTAATGTAGAAGCCAACCAGAGGTATTGGTAAAACACCGGATACCTCCGGTTGGCTTCTACATTACTCTGGAACTAGCAGCGCCTCTGTAAGGGTCATATTTTCCTTCTCCGCCTCCACTTCCATCAGGATCGGATCTTTTCCTTTCCTGGGACCCAGGCTCAGCAGCAGTTCCGATCCTTCTGTCACCCACGGTGTGGGTTATATGCGAATACCTTATTCGCTCAAGGTGAGCGGCCATTACCTAAGGGGCAATTCCTGCCCGTTCACTGTGTTTGTTTTTATCTGTTATTCCTGTCTAGTGGTAATGCACAAGGCGCCTGTGTCGGTCTCTCCGTTTTTCTCTCCCACACTCAGGCATCAGGTCAAGAGACTCCTAGTCAGTAGGAGATTCGTAAGTTTTGTGCTTGGCTGATTTGTGGCAGCTGTGTAAAATAGACTCCTAGTGTAGGTGGACTGCAGATCCTTACACGTCCGTTTGTGTATATATCCCTATATTTATGAAACTTTCTTGCTAAAAATTGCACTTATCAGGTGTATGCGCCTGAACTTTGTTGGAGTGTTAGTAAATATGTAAGTCTGTATAATAAAAAATGTATATGGTTCTTGTACAAAGAAAAAAATTGCTTTGAGTTTGTGTACATAAAAAGTAAGTAAGTATTGTACACGAAAAAATGTCCGCTAGATGCACGTGTACACTAAAAAAACTAAAAACGTAAATAATTCTTGTATACATGTACATACAAATGTATAAAGATACTAAAAAGGTGTTTTAGTAGTTGCTAAATAGGTGACTCTCCCGGCCCCTCTGAGAGTAGCATTCCAGTCGGCAAACGCTAGCACCTGTCTCAAAGGACTACTCAGGGAAAACTACCCTTAAGATATCAAGACTGACTACTAAGCAGTACTTGCACACATAGTACCTTAAATTGCTCACTTAAATGTACTGCCTCAGACTTCTTCAGTACATACACAGAATAAAAATATGTCTCACACTCAAGAAACACTTTAGGAATTGTAGCCTATTGATATCTAATTCCTGCCACTGTTAGGTACATACATTTTCTCTCTTCTCTTTATTATGTGTGTGAGGTGCTCTACCTGGCCAGTAGATGCTCTTGCGAGTTTAAAATTAGACACGTATTTCTAAATGTAACCTAGGTAAGGTTATACTGTTGTGTTCTAGGGGTAAGTAGCGTGTAGCCGATAGACCCTAGTAGCTAACCTTATTGGTAGATAGCCTCAGGCAAGCCAATATACCCTTTTGTGTACTAACAGGTGACTCATCGTGGCAAAACAAAAGAAAATGTGGTGAGATTTCAAAAATGTTTAGTCAGCTTAAAACTAAAGGTATAGAGAGCTGCACTAATGTCTAGTTAGCCTCATAAATGTATAGAGAGCTATTAAAATGTCTAAGAAAATTTTGTCAGAATGTATATAGAATGTTTATAATTCTGTCCTTGTCCTAGTCCCTCTACCTTAGGGGACAGGCGTCGGGGGTCGACTTGTTTTAAGTAAGGGGGTTTGTGGTGTCCCGGCACCGTATTTCATACAGTGCCTTTGTTATAAGTCCCCAAAGTCAGAGTCCCTAGGACTAGCGGGGTTCGCTTCCCTAATTAGCCCCTAGTCACCCCTTAGTAACCCTATATTTATGAATATTATTGTCACGTACGGGCAGGGAAGGAGTGCTCGCTACGCTCACCCGCGCCCCTGTCCCTGCCTACTTGTCCGCCTATCCTAAATGATAGGCCGGCAACTGGTCGACAATCCCTTCCTAAATAAGTGAGGGGAGTCAAATGTCAACACAATAAAATAGAATCCTGTCAGTAGTCAGGAGCAACAGGGAAACAAGCAACTAACAAAGACAAACTAAACATACACACATAAAGTCGATGTCAGTCAAACCGAGTCAAGCCAGAAGTGGGAAGAGGTGCCAAATCGCTATGACCAAAGAGAAGTCAGATATGAAGCCAGAAGTCAAGTTGCCGGGTATACAAGGAAATAAGGTAATGACCACTTTCACAGGCATCTTCCCAGAGACTGATGCCTGGTAATATAGGGAGATGCACATGTGGTCAATCAGTAGCTAGCCACTCAGACAGCAGCGCGTAACCCGGCAACCTAGCAAACAACACCTTGTCAGCACCTGTTAACCCTGCTGGTGCTGACAATTATCTTTGTAAATATGTATATGGTGTTACTCACTTGTTTTAGCGTCGCAGGACCTGCTGGTCATGTGACATGGTTCAGAACTCTATGGTATGTTGAAGGACCATAGGTGGTTCTTGAGTCACGTGTTATCCCATAATGCCGTGTAACGGTGAGTGACAGTTGTTTTGGACCAATCCAAAATGTCCCGCCCCTGCCCATATAAGGGAGCTGTGGCCATTAATCGCTCTCTTTGCTCTTGGGTTGCTGTCACTGAATGAGGTAGGACCTCCGCAACTTTCAAATACATTTACTAGGGCCAAAGCCTTGCGGCCTCGGCTTACACCACAGCGGTTATAGATATATAATTCCCCGCTACTCTACGCAAGATCACCTGACCTAAACGCACCCCTAAATCCAGCGGATCTATGCAACGGAATCTTCCTAAAGCTAAATTGAGCTTATCTGATCTCAATCAACTGTCAATCGCTGCTCAAATACAAATAGACTTTGTTCATGGACTGTTATTGCTATTGTCTGCTTCAGAAAATCTTCAGTAAAAGTTCCTGCAAGTTTCAGTTGACAGGGGTTGTGGACAATCCATTTATTAGGCATTCACCTATTGTTCTTGGGAAGGGTGGTGATATGCCCAGCACCATTACAGTATTTAACCCTCACCCTGGCGTCACGAGTGACAAGGGTTAACAACGCCCTTTATAAGCAACACCCCAACTATCATATACCCCCACCAAGGCACCACAGTATTTTTTTACGTGTACACCATCGACCGTTCGGTTTACCTTATATTTTAACCTTATATTTTAATAGTTTAACCTGATATTTTAACCTTATATTTTAATAGTGGAGACAAAAAATGGGTAACAGTCCTACTAGGCTAGGGGTGAGAGATAAGAGAAAGAACAGAAGAAAAAATGCAAAGAGTAATAAATAAATAAAAAAGAAAAGAGAATGAGAGAAAGAGTTTCCAAATTAAAATAGCATTTATTCAAATAAACTTAGTGGAGTGAGGTCCTTAGCAGGGCCCTTGCTTCGGACTATTCACGAGATATAAAATATAATATATAGATATACTATTAAAACTGTACTGATGGTATATATAAAAACAACACTGGATAATAATGCCCCTATTAAATATAATTAGAACTGGACACGGAAATAGGAAAGTCTTTGTCCCTGTGCCGCCGGGTTGTAGTGAGGTCCCGAAGCGGAGGATTGCAATAACTGTGGACAATCAGCCACAACCCCCGCTGATTTTGAAGACACTCATACTCTGGCCCTGGGCAGTCAGAGTAGAGTGGGCTAAAACAGGGGGCATCCAGCGCTGCCAAACGCTACGATGAAACATTATCTGCTGCTAGTTAACTTATTTCGGCATGGTACTGTCCCTGCCAAGCTATTGACTATACACAATACATCTCCAGTTGCGGAGGAAATATCCATATTTGCAGCACTTGTAGCGCCTAATATAGTGCAAACGAGTAAGCAGCTTCAATGGAGACACCGGCTCAACGTGGCGCTGGACACAGACTGTGTCCAGCGCCACGTTGAGCCGGCGTCTCCATTGAAGCTGCTTACTCGTATACATATTCTTGTGCCAGAGGGCTGCAGACACCTTATCATGTGCTCACCATTGTTGTGTATGTGCTTACACAACCCTACCAGGTGAGCAGTTTACATGCCTTTTTAAAAAAATGTTATCCTCTTTTAATAGACCACGGAGCGCTGTTTCCCATTCTTTCCAGATAATATAGTGCAAAGACTTTCCTATTTCTGTGTCCAGTTCTAATTATATTTAATAGGGGTATTATTATCCAGTGATGTTTTTATATATACCATCAGTACAGTTTTCATAGTATATCTATATATTATATTTTAAACCTCGTGAATAGTCCGAAGCAAGGGCCCTGCTAAGGACCTCACTCCACTAAGTTTATTTAAATAAATGCTATTATAATTTGGAAACTCCCTCTCTCATTCTCTTTTCTTTTTTATTTATTATTACTCTTTGCATTTTTTCTTCTGTTCTTTCTCTTATCTCTCACCCCTAGCCTAGTAGGACTGTTACCCATTTTTTCTCTCCACTTGCATTTTTTGGCACATTGTTTTTTTTGTGCAACACAGTATCCTCAGCTTGGGCAATCACGTTTTATGTTAAGCTCCCATTTATTTGTAATTATTTTATATTTTAATAGTTTAACTTTATATTTTAATAGTTTGGACATTTACGCATGAGGCAGTATTTTATTTAAAAAATAGGAAAAGGGTCAGGATTGAAATTTTTATTAGGAAGAGGTTAATTCACTTTTATTAACTTTTTTTAACACTTTATTTAATTTTTTTGTCCCCATAGGGGGCTATACTATGCAATCTTTTGATTGCATACACTGATCAATGCTATGCTATGGCATATGCTTAGCATTGATCCGTGTTATTTGTGCTCTGCTGCTCCAGCCTGCATGGTTGGCTGGGAGCAACAGACGACCGATTGGATGGTGAGGAGGCACATAAGGGCCCTCCCGCTGTCCTCTCAGCTGTACAGGACCACAGCGATGGTCCCGATCAGCTCCACTGGACTGCCAGGGTAATTTTACTTTCGATTTAGACCCCGCAATCAATTTTGATTGCTGCGTCTAAAGGGTTAATGCCACCCATCGACCCCATCGGCAGTACCTGGCATTAACCCTGGGTTCTGGCTGCTGATAGCATTTGGGACCCACCGGGTTTTAAGCATGCTCAGCTCATGAGCGCGCTTCAAACCCTGGTAACGGGAGCAGGGCGTATAGGTATGCCAAGGTGTACAGGTATAAAAGACACCTGTCCACAGAGGCAACAGGACAATTAGATTACAAACTCTCCAAGCAGCTTGTTGAGAAGTATACAACAGATGGTGTGATTATTTGTAAGGGTACGTTCACATGTAGAAGATCTACTGCATATTTTCTGCAGCGGTGAGGAATAACTACACAGGAAGAATTTGTCAATAATTCGTCATAAAGAAAACAATTGGTTACATACTACGACATGAAGTACCAAAATCCTGCAAGGTCAACCTGTTCAAGAAAGCGACTGTACAGTCCTATATGAAGTCTGCCAAAGAACATCTGAATCATTCAGAGGTTTATTGGAAAACTTCAGACAGGCCTGTACATGCGATTCCTTAACCCCTTAAGGACTCAGGGTTTTTCAGTTTTTGCACTTTCGTTTTTTCCTCCTTACCTTTTAAAAATCATAACCCTTTCAATTTTCAACCTAAAAATCTACTTTGCAGTGACATTAGTCATTTTACCCAAAAATGCACGGCGAAACAGGAAAAAAAATCATTGTGCGACAAAATCGAAGAAAAAACGCCATTTTGTAACTTTTGGGGGCTTCCGTTTCTACGCAGTGCATATTTCGGTAATAATTACACCTTATCATTATTCTGTAGGTCCATATGGTTAAAATGATACCCTACTTATATAGGTTTGATTTTGTCGCACTTCTGGAAAAAATTATAACTACATGCAGGAAAATGTATACGTTTAAAAATGTCATCTTCTGACCCCTATAACTTTTTTATTTTTCCACATACAGGGCGGTATGAGGACTCATTTTTTGCGCCGTGATCTGAAGTTTTTATCGGTATGATATTTGTTTTGATCGGACTTTTTGATCATTTTTTAATGGTATAAAAAGTGACCAAAATGCGCTTTTTGGACTTTGGAATTTTTTGCGCGTACGCCATTGACCGTGCGGTTTAATTAATGATATATTTTTTATAGCTCGGACATTTACGCACGTGGAGATACCACATATGTTTATTTTTATTTATTTTTACACTGTTTTATTTTTTTTATGGGAAAAGGGGGGTGTTTCAAACTTTTATTAGGGAAGGGGTTAAATGACCTTTATTAACACTTTTTTTTTACTTTTTTTTTTGCAGTGTTATAGGTCCCATAGGGACCTATAACACTGCACACACTGATCTTTTACACAGATCACAGGCGTGTATTAACACGCCTGTGATCAGTGTTATCGGCACTTGACTGCTCCTGCCTGGATCTCAGGCACGGAGCAGTAATTCGCCGATCGGACACCGAGGAGGCAGCTAAAGGCCCTCCCGGTGTCCTGTAAGCTGTTCGGGATGCCGTGATTTCACCGCGGCGGTCCCGAACAGCCCGACTGAGCAGCCGGGTCACTTTCACTTTAGAAGCGGCGGTCAGCTTTGACCGCCGCTTCTAAAGGGTTAATACCGCACATCGCCGTGATCGGCGATGTGTGGTATTAGCCGCAGGTCCCGGCCGTTCATGAGCGCCGGGACCGACGCGATGTGATGCGGGATCGCAGCACGATCCCGCTTCATATCGCGGGAGACGGCGCAGGACGTAAATATACGTCCTGCGTCGTTAAGGGGTTAAGCAGGGGGACTTAGTGGGCACTGCAGGATTTAAGTCCTTCATGGCGTAGCATGTAACCAAATGTTTTCTGGGAATTAGGGTCCCAGCAGACAACATATTCCTGTGTAGTTCTTGGCTGATTCCTCACCGTTCTCATGATCATTAGAACTCCACAAGGTAAGATCTTACATGGAGCCCCCTGACCAAGGGAGATTGACAGGTACTTTGTCTTTCTTCCATTTGCCAGGTGAGGTGTCTTTTATACAGGTAACAATCTGAGATTAGTAGTATTCCCTTTAAGAGAGTGCTTCTAATCTCAGCTCATTACTTGCATAAAAGACAAACCGTTTGATCACATGGTCTTAATTATGTATTTTCTCACACCTGTGTATGTCTTTCTCCATGTAATTGTGGTTGCCTATAAAAGGAGACCTTGTGCATTTCTATGTTATCTGTGACAAAGAACGGATTGCTGTTCGAAACGCGTCCAGAATTCTCCTCACCATCCACCATGATGTACTGATTTTATATATAATAAAGCTGGAATTTGCATTGCTTTGCTGGATCATCTTTATCTTGTTTGCTGTTGTTGCGCACCTGGTCCGGGAGGATCTGTGCATAGTGTTGGGGAGGTGAGCTGATATTCATCTGCTCCACTTCACCAAATTGGACCTGCGAAGAGCATATCATTTAATCAGGATTCGAGAGATGGAGACGAGTAGAAGACGGCTTTTAATACACATAATACACTTTGAGTACTTAGTGATGCCGTTTGGACTCTGTAACACTCCGGCTGTCTTCCAGGAATTTGTAAATGACATCTTCCGGGATCTTCTTTACACGTGTCGTGGTTCATCTTGATGACATCTTGATCTTTTCTCCCAACTTGGAGCTGCATCGCACTCATGTGCGCCAGATCTCATGTCGCCTGCGGAATATTCATCTTTACGCCAAACTCGAAACTTTGAAAAGACTAGTCTTCAGTTCCTGGGTTACATTGTCTCTAACCAAGACCTCCAGATTGATCCAGTCAATTTGTCTTCGGTACTCAATTGGCCACGACCTTCTGGCCTTCGGGCCATACAACGTTTTCTTGGATTCGCCAATTATTATAGACAATTCATTCACCATTTCTCCTCCTTGATTGCTCCAATTGTGGCTCTCACCAAGAAAAACAGTAATTCCAAGTCTTGCTCCACAGAAGCAGAAGATTCTTTTACCCAATTGAAGTCTGCCTTCGCTTTTGCTCCTGTTCTGTCTAGACCCGACCCAGAAAAGCCATTCTATCTCGAAGTAGATGCCTCATCAGGAGGAGCCGGTGCCATCTTAACTCAAAAGTCCTCTAGGGGTAAGATGGTGACTTGTGGTTTCTTTTTTAAGACATTCTCACCTGCTGAGAGGAACTGTTCTATTGAAGACCGGGAACTCTTGGCAATTAAGCTTGCCTTAGAAGAGTGGCGTCACTTATTGGGAGGTTCTACTGATCGTGTCAGTATCCACACGGACCATAAAAATCTTTTATATCTTCAGTCCGCACAGCGTCTCAACCCCCTGCAGGCCAGATGGTCTCTTTTCTTTTTCCGGTTTAACTTCTTTATTCATTTTCGAGCTGCGGACAAAAATGTCTCTTCTCCCTGGCATATTGTACCTCCTGAATGAATGATTACAGTGGCGCCTGTTGTTCTTCAGCAAGTTCCTCCAGGGAAGTCTTTTGTGCCTCCTCGTCTCAGACCCAAAGTGTTGTTTTGGGGTCATTCTTTTAGCCGGTCATGCTGGAGTATGGAAGTCCATTCAATTGATCACCCGACATTACTGGTGGCCGAATCTGGAGCGTGATGTCACTGATTTTGTACATTCCTGTACGACCTGTGCCCGTGACAAGACTTCTCGGATCAAGCCTGCGGGACTTTTACTTCCTTTGTCAATCCCGGAGAGCCCTTGGTCACGCATTGCCATGGATTTTGTTACCGATCTGCCTCCCTCCTGCAACAACACAGTCATTTGGGTGGTTGTTGATCGTTTTTCCAAGATGGCTCATTTTGTGGCCCTCCCTGGACCTCCTTCTGATCCACAACTGGCGGATCAATTCCTTCAGCATATCTTTCGTTTGCATGGCTTAACATCTCACATTGCCTCTGATTGTGGGGTTCAGTTTGTTTCCAAATTCTGGTGGGTTCTCTGCTGTCGCCTCAAGATCAAGCTTGACTTCTCTTCCGCATACTACCCTCAGTCCAACGGACAGGTAGAGAGGGTGAATCAGATTTTCAGAGATTATCTTCCACTACTTGTGGAGTAAATTCACTTCAATAATAGAAGGGATAGAGGGAGAAATCACTGCTCACCCGACATAGTTGTGTAGCCCATACACAACAATGGAGATCGCGTGGATTGAGCCGAGGTCTGCAGCCTTCCTGGTATAAACAGTCGTAGGTAGAGCAGGCTTCTAATCCAGGAATTGAACGGCGCTGACCAGGATAAGGACACCAGACAGGTAGTATACCTTCCAAGAGGGATTTATTTTGTTAATGCAACGCGTTTCACCACGCATGCGTGGCTTCCTCAGGCATGCAAATCAGCAGTAACAGCTTGATTTTATATGCCGGGATTAACCCTTGCATTACACAATTAAAATTAAAATACAAAGACAAAAATTACTATAATATAAACATATAAAAATGACAAAAAAAGAAGAATATACTTAAAACTATATATATATAAACAATAAAAAGGTAAAATAATTACCTATAAAACCAGATGTATGGAAAATGGATAAAACCGCATGGTGTGAATAGAAAAAGGTTCTTGCTCAAACAAGAAATAGAAAAGCAATTAGCATGTAATTCCCAGGCACATATGGCTAACGTACATTCTCTATGGTCTCATTAAGACCCCCCGGGACCAAGGTGGCAAGTTTGTGTATCCAATAGGATTCTCTGTTAATTAAACGTTGAAACCGATTCGGAGTATTATGAGGAATACTTTCAATAATAACCAATTTGAATGATTCCATGGAGTTTTTATGTACAACCGAGAAATGTCTCAAAACTCCATGTAACATAAAACTATGAGAAATATTAAAACAATGTTTTTTTATGCGTGACCTCACTGTCTGTACAGTGCGGCCCACATACTGTAAATAGCAGCCGCATGTAATCAAATATACTGCAAAGGTGGATTCGCATGAAACTGTACCCTTAATGTGAAAAGTTTTACCAGTTTGCGATGAAAAGAATTCTGTAGAGGTCTCTTCAATTAAGCCGCAGCAGAGGCAACAACCTTTGCCACAGGGGCTTTTTCTATTCACACCATGTGGGTTTTATCTATTTTCCATACATCTGTTTTTATAGGTAATTATTTTACCTTTTTATTGTTTATATATATATAGTTTTAAGTATATTCTTCTTTTTTGTCATTTTTATATGTTTATATTATAGTAATTGTTGTCTTTGTTTGTATTTTAATTTTAACTGTGTAATGCAAGGGTTAATCCCGGCATATAAAACCAAGCTGTTACTGCTGATTTGCATACCTGAGAAAGCCACGCATGCGTGGTGAAACGTGTTGCATTAACAAAATAAATCCCTCTTGGAAGGTATACTACCTGTCTGGTGTCCTTATCCTGGGCAGCGCCGTTCAATTCCTGGATTAGAAGCCCACTCTACCTACGAGAGATTATCTTCGTCATTTTGTTTCTGCTCAACAAGAGGATTGGGCCAACCTGCTTCCTTGGCTGATTTTTTGTATAACACTAAAACTTCCCCATTCTTCATTGTCTACGGCCATCACCCTCGTCCTCCTCTTCCTCTACCAGTTCCTTCTGAAGTACCTACGGTGGATATTCTGTTACAGGACTTTTCTTCTATTTGGCAAGAAACTCGTCACTCTTTAATTCTTGCATCCTCTCGCATGAAGTCGCAGGCTGAGAAGAAGAGAAAACCTCCTACAATCTCTAATCTGGAGACAAAGTCTGGTTGTCCGCCAAGTATATTTGTTTTAAGATTCCCAGCTACAAATTGGGTCCCTGCTTTCTGGGCCCTTTCAAAATCATGCAACGCATTAATCCTGCGTCTTACAAACTCCACCTGCCTCCTTCTCTACGCATTCACGTCTCTCTCCTCAAACCCGTTGTTCTTAATCGTTTTTCTCATGGGGATGTCTCTTCCACTCCTGTCTCTGGTCCTCTCACATCTTTGAAGTCAAGGTGATATTGTCCACCAAGATCGTCAGAGGAAAACACTTCTTCTTGGTGGATTGGAAGGGATTCGGGCCTAAAGAAAGATCTTGGGAACCTGAGGAGAACATACTGGGCCAAGGTCTGATTCATCGGTTCCTGTGGCCCAAAAAGAGGGGGAGACCTAAGGGGGGGGCACTGTTATTAGTGGCTCCGCGGCCAGACATGCTGGTCACGGGCGCACTTCTATCCCGCTGCCATGTGCTGTCTCCAGCACGAGCGGCACTGCTGTCTCCTTATCTGTCCCTGTCTGCAGCCTCCTGGCCGGCAGACACGCTTCTCGCCACTTTCCTGTCTCCACTGTGCTCTCTCACTGCTGGCACACACGTCCAGGTTTCCTAGGGTGCGTGCGTGCCTGCTCTCTGAAATTTAAAGGGCCAGCTCACCAATAATTGGGCGCTGACCCTATAAGTAATTCTCACTTCCCCTTGGCCCCTGCTGGATCTTTGTTGCCTAGTTGCCAATGAGAAAGTGTTTTCCTGTGTCTTGCCTCGCCGTGTATCTGACCCTTGTTACGTAATCTGACTTTGCTCCTGTGCCGCCTGCCTTATGACCTTCTTGCTACGTGACCAGACCTTGTATCTTTGCTACCTGCCCTTACCTCCTGCCAGTCCTGACTACGTCTGTGCCTCATCCTTCCTGTGCCACATTATTCCTCAGCTGCCTGAGGGTACGAGTCGTACCAGGGGGGCTTAGTGCTGCCTGCCGCAGCAAGTCCATCCCGCTTTGCGGTGGTCTCTGGTGAAAACCAGCGACACCTTAGACTCTGCTCTCTGGTACGGCCCACGCCATCATCCCCACAGGTCAGCGGATCCCCCTTACCACAGCCATTACAGCTATTCTCCCTAGATAGGGAATAGTTAATGCTCTGAACTTGGGTGGGGTTATTTAACCAGAGTTCTCCTGCATTCTGGGGCTGGTTTTTGTGCAATAATGTTGCTATGATGTCTGTTTGTGCAATACACTTCCAAGTCTGCTTGAGCATGCACCTTACATTTATCCTGTTATACATCTTAGTTTTAGCCATGGTTAAATAGTCTTGTTTAGGATTGTATTTCCATTCTGCTTAGTCTGTGTTCACACTGTGAGTCTCGTTTTTATAATTCCTGTTTGGTATCCTGGAGTCTATTTAAACTCATCCGGTTCTAGTCTTGTATCTTGTAATATTATCTTGTAATGTATCTTGAATAATATCCTATCCTGACCAGTGTTCCTATACATTGTAGAGTTTGGTTTTCTTGTATGCATTTTTATGAAGTTTATGTTTGTTTGTTCTGCGTCCCAGTGTGAACTGTGTCCTATGTTACCTGATCAGTTTAGTGTTTTAGCTCTCAGTTCTTCCATTCATCCCCTGCATTTCTTCGATTCTGCTGTATACCTGTTCCATACCTAGTCTTGTCCATTATATCATGTTTTTTTGTTTATCTGGATTCCGGTTTGTGAACTGTTTGTTTATACACTAGATTCTGCCCTGTTAGTATTTGTATCCTTCTAGTATGTCTGGTTGTCTGGTAGTTTTCCGTTACTGTTTCTGGCCTGTGACCGATTATGTATATTATTTGTTTTTACGCCACTGCACTGTAGCGCAGGGAGGGAACGGCTCCCAGTTGTCGAACCACCGTTTAGGGTGGATGGGCAAGTTGGCAGGGAGAGTGTCCCTACAGCTTATGGCTCACTTAGGGCTCACTCTCCATGTCCACCCACCCAGTCATTACATCATCATTCCTTCATCAGTCGTCAAACATACAAAATTATTAAGAGATCAAATCCTTTTTTTCTCCACAGTATTTGTATAGAATTATACAAGAGTAAAGCCTTCATTTTTGAAAAATATATGAGATCGTCTTCTTATACCTATTAGTGTACTTGATTTTAAAAGATAGAACTGGACACAGAAATGGTTCCTTATATGCTGTATGTGTAAAGTATTCCAGTGTGGTGGGATTTGTTTACTTAATCCTGTTATCTGAGCTGTAGAACCACTTGGCTTTGAACCACATAGGTAGAGGGAAGAGGAGATTATTAAATCTTTTAAGGAAGGGACACTATACTGCCATTTCTAGAGTGGTTACACAGATCACTTTTTGAAATGCTTTTATGTGTTTATTATTCTGATATATATGGTTTATCTTATATACATTTGCTGTGCAGTCTATCAATTCATGTTATCAACCATTTTAGACTAGGTAGAGGTAGAAAAAAATGTAGGCTACCCAGATTACCCCTTTACCTTACATAAATTCAGTTCTAAGAACCTCCAGGAACATTAACTTAACATTAACAGAGATGTGATCTTCAGTGTAACAAGTAACTACAGAGCCCCATAGCAAACCTTGGAACAGGGCCCCCACAGTGATGTCTCAGTGCATAAATAATCTAAACAATATTTTCATAAAACAAGAATAATGCACATAGCAATGCTTCAGTGTACAGATAATTTACCCAGTGATGTCACAGTATTGGCTTCATGCTTATATGTCATAATATTAGGTGAGTGCACACAATAACGTCACACTCAGCACAGGAATATAGCAAAGGAGTAATGCACAGTAATGTAACAGGAGAAATTGAAAGCATCGTTGTTAATGATAAAAACTGTTGACTTGTCACACAGACATATCAAAAGTTCTGATTGGTCGGGGTCTTATTGATGAGACCTCCACTGATCTCTAGGTATAGCCAGGAGAAGCATGAAGCTGTGCACTTCAATGAGTACTCCACTGCGCCAGCATTCTGAACAGCCGTACACTTCTCCTAGCTATATCTAGAGATCATGGGGGTTTCAGTGCAGAGGCTCTGACCGCTCAAAACTTTTGACATGTCTGTGTGACATGTCCAAAGCTTTTATAATTGCCAATAACACTAATATGCACGATGAAGTCACAATACAGGGTGAGAGGAAATCTATCAGCTGTATTTTCTGCTAACTACTGCAGATGCTGTTGGATAGCTGTTATGGTATAAAAGCAAACTTAACTTTTCTTGGAGCTGATGGGGATGGTTGGTTGCCAATCTTGCCTATGTTTTTTTCTCAGCCAAGTGTCAAGGAGGCAGAGCCAAGCTGCTCAATTGCCACTGCCTGGCATGCCTCCTTCATGTTTGCCCTCACCTCCAAACCTTTCATGATTGATGTACAGAGCCCTATACATCAGTAAAGGAGGGGTTGGACACCGAGTGCAAACAAGGAGGCATTCCAGGTTTTGGAATTTGAGCAGGCTCTTTGACATCTGGCTGAGAAACAACTCAAGGAGTGGTCCGGTTTGTTTTTATATCCTAACAGCTATTCAGCAGTGTCTGCAGCTCTTAGCGATAAATCCAGCTGACAGATTCTCTTTACAGCACACAGTTACAAGGATAACAAAAAAACACAGTGATGTCACAGCAGAGGAATAACAAACACAGTGATGTCACAACACAGGAATAATAAAAACAGTGATGTCACAGCACAGGAATAATAAGCACAGTGATGTCACAGCACAGGAATTATAAACCAAGTGTTGTCACAGCACATGAATAATAAACACAGTGATGTCACAGCACATGAATAATAAACACAGTGATGTCACAGCACAGGAATTATAAACACAGTGATGTCACAGGAATAATAAACACAGTGATGTCAAAGCACAGAAATAATAAACACAGTGATGTCACAGGACAGGAATAATAAACAAAGTGATGTCACAGCACAGGAATAATAAACACAGTGATGTCACAGCACAGGAATTATAAACCAAGTGATATCAAAGCACAGAAATGATAAACACAGTGATTTCACAGCACATGAATAATAAACACAGTGATGTCACAGTACAGGAATAATAAACCCAGGGATGTCACAGCACAGGAATTATAAACACAGTGATGTCACAGCACAGGAATAATAAACACAGTGATGTCACAGCACAGGAATAATAAACACAGTGATGTCACAGCACAGGAATTATAAACACAGTAATGTTACAGCACAGGAATAATAAACACAGTGATGTCACAGCACAGGAATAATAAACACAGTGATGTCACAGTACTGGAATAATAACCACAGCGATGTCACAGCACAGGAATAATAAACACAGCGATGTCACAGCACAGGAATTATAAACACAGTGATGTCACAGCACAGGGATAATAAACACAGTGATGTCACAGCACAGGAATAATAAACACAGTGATGTCACAGGACAGGAGTAATAAACAAAGTGATGTCACAGCACAGGAATAATAAACACAGTGATGTCACAGCACAGGAATTATAAACCAAGTGATATCAAAGCTTAGAAATTATAAACACAGTGATTTCACAGCACATGAATAATAAACACAGTGATGTCACAGCACAGGAATAATAAACCCAGTGATGTCACAGCACAGGAATTATAAACACAGTGATGTCACAGCACAGGAATAATAAACAAAGTGATGTCACAGCACAGGAATAATAAACACAGTGATGTCACAGTACAGGGATAATACACACAGTGATGTCACAGCACAGGAATTTTAAACCAAGTGATATCAAAGCACAGAAATTATAAACACAGTGATTTCACAGCACATGAATAATAAACACAGTGATGTCACAGCACAGGAATAATAAACCCAGTGATGTCACAGCACAGGAATTATAAACACAGTGATGTAACAGCACAGGAATTATAAACATAGTGATGTCACAGCTTAGGAATTATAAACACAGTGATGTCACAGCACAGGAATTATAAACACAGTGATGTCACAGCACAGGAATTATAAACACAGTGATGTCACAGCACAGGAATAATAAACACAGTGATGTCACAGCACAGGAATTATAAACACAGTGATGTCAGAGCATAGGAATAATAAACACAGTGATGTCACAGCACAGGAATAATAAACACAGTGATGTCACAGCACAGGAATAATAAACATAGTGATGTCACAGCACAGGAATAATAAACATAGTGATGTCACAGCATAGGAATTATAAACACAGTGATGTCACAGCACAGGAATTATGAACACAGTGATGTCACAGCACAGGAATTATAAACACAGTGATGTCACAGCATAGGAATAATAAACACAGTGATGTCACAGCACAGGAATTATAAACACAGTGATGTCACAGCATAGGAATAATAAACACAGTGATGTCACAGCACAGGAATAATAAACACAGTGATGTCACAGCACAGGAATAATAAACATAGTGATGTCACAGCACAGGAATTATAAACCAAGTGATATCAAAGCACAGAAATTATAAACACAGTGATTTCACAGCACATGAATAATAAACACAGTGATGTCACAGCACAGGAATAATAAACCCAGTGATGTCACAGCACAGGAATTATAAACACAGTGATGTAACAGCACAGGAATAATAAACACAGTGATGTCACAGCACAGGAATAATAAACATAGTGATGTCACAGCATAGGAATTATAAACACAGTGATGTCACAGCACATGAATAATAAACACAGTGATGTCACAGCACAGGAATAATAAACCCAGTGATGTCACAGCACAGGAATTATAAACACAGTGATGTCACAGCACAGGAATAATAAACAAAGTGATGTCACAGCACAGGAATAATAAACACAGTGATGTCACAGTACAGGGATAATACACACAGTGATGTCACAGCACAGGAATTATAAACCAAGTGATATCAAAGCACAGAAATTATAAACACAGTGATTTCACAGCACATGAATAATAAACACAGTGATGTAACAGCACAGGAATAATAAACCCAGTGATGTCACAGCACAGGAATTATAAACACAGTGATGTAACAGCACAGGAATTATAAACACAGTGATGTCACAGCACAGGAATAATAAACACAGTGATGTCACAGCACAGGAATTATAAACACAGTGATGTCACAGCATAGGAATAATAAACACAGTGATGTCACAGCACAGGAATAATAAACATAGTGATGTCACAGCATAGGAATTATAAACACAGTGATGTCACAGCACAGGAATTATAAACACAGTGATGTCACAGCACAGGAATTATAAACATAGTGATGTCACAGCACAGGAATAATAAACTAAGTGATGTCACAGCACAGGAATTATAAACACAGTGATGTCACAGCATAGGAATAATAAACACAGTGATGTCACAGCACAGGAATAATAAACACAGTGTTGTCACAGCACAGGAATAATAAACATAGTGATGTCACAGCATAGGAATTATAAACACAGTGATGTCACAGCACAGGAATTATAAACACAGTGATGTCACAGCACAGGAATTATAAACACAGTGATGTCATAGCATAGGAATAATAAACACAGTGATGTCACAGCACAGGAATTATAAACACAGTGATGTCACAGCATAGGAATAATAAACACAGTGATGTCACAGCACAGGAATAATAAACACAGTGATGTCACAGCACAGGAATAATAAACATAGTGATGTCACAGCATAGGAATTATAAACACAGTGATGTCACAGCACAGGAATTATAAACACAGTGATGTCACAGCACAGGAATTATAAACACAGTGATGTCACAGCATAGGAATAATAAACACAGTGATGTCACAGCACAGGAATAATAAACACAGTGATGTCACAGCACAGGAATAATAAACACAGTGATGTCACAGCACAGGAATTATAAACTAAGTGATATCAAAGCACATAAATTATAAACACAGTGATTTCACAGCACATGAATAATAAACACAGTGATGTCCCAGCACAGGAATAATAAACCCAGTGATGTC
Organism: Hyla sarda; assembly: GCF_029499605.1. Taxonomy (NCBI): domain Eukaryota; kingdom Metazoa; phylum Chordata; class Amphibia; order Anura; family Hylidae; genus Hyla; species Hyla sarda. The sequence continues at coordinate 315,028,879 of NC_079189.1, read as the reverse complement.
ACAGCACAGGAATTATAAACACAGTGATGTCACAGCACAGGAATTATAAACACAGTGATGTCACAGCACAGGAATAATAAACACAGTGATGTCACAGCACAGGAATTGTAAACACAGTGATGTCACAGCATAGGAATAATAAACACAGTGATGTCACAGCACAGGAATAATAAACACAGTGATGTCACAGCACAGGAATAATAAACATAGTGATGTCACAGCATAGGAATTATAAACACAGTGATGTCACAGCACAGGAATTATAAACACAGTGATGTCACAGCACAGGAATTATAAACACAGTGATGTCACAGCATAGGAATAATAAACACAGTGATGTCACAGCACAGGAATAATAAACACAGTGATGTCACAGCACAGGAATAATAAACACAGTGATGTCACAGCACAGGAATTATAAACACAGTGATGTCACAGCACAGGAATTATAAACACAGTGATGTCACAGCACAGGAATTATAAACACAGTGATGTCACAGCATAGGAATAATAAACACAGTGATGTCACAGCACAGGAATAATAAACACAGTGATGTCACAGCACAGGAATAATAAACACAGTGATGTCACAGCACAGGAATTATAAACTAAGTGATATCAAAGCACAGAAATTATAAACACAGTGATTTCACAGCACATGAATAATAAACACAGTGATGTCCCAGCACAGGAATAATAAACCCAGTGATGTCACAGCACAGGAATTATAAACACAGTGATGTCACAGCACAGGAATTATAAACACAGTGATGTCACAGCACAGGAATAATAAACACAGTGATGTCACAGCACAGGAATTGTAAACACAGTGATGTCACAGCATAGGAATAATAAACACAGTGATGTCACAGCACAGGAATAATAAACACAGTGATGTCACAGCACAGGAATAATAAACATAGTGATGTCACAGCATAGGAATTATAAACACAGTGATGTCACAGCACAGGAATTATAAACACAGTGATGTCACAGCACAGGAATTATAAACACAGTGATGTCACAGCATAGGAATAATAAACACAGTGATGTCACAGCACAGGAATAATAAACACAGTGATGTCACAGCACAGGAATAATAAACACAGTGATGTCACAGCACAGGAATAATAAACACAGTGATGTCACAGCACAGGAATTATAAACACAGTGATGTCACAGCATAGGAATAATAAACACAGTGATGTCACAGCACAGGAATAATAAACACAGTGATGTCACAGCACAGGAATAATAAACATAGTGATGTCACAGCACAGGAATAATAAACATAGTGATGTCACAGCATAGGAATTATAAACACAGTGATGTCACAGCACAGGAATTATAAACACAGTGATGTCACAGCACAGGAATTATAAACACAGTGATGTCACAGCATAGGAATAATAAACACAGTGATGTCACAGCACAGGAATTATAAACACAGTGATGTCACAGCATAGGAATAATAAACACAGTGATGTCACAGCACAGGAATAATAAACACAGTGATGTCACAGCACAGGAATAATAAACACAGTGATGTCACAGCATAGGAATTATAAACACAGTGATGTCACAGCACAGGAATTATAAACACAGTGATGTCACAGCACAGGAATTATAAACACAGTGATGTCACAGCACAGGAATAATAAACACAGTGATGTCACAGCACAGGAATTATAAACACAGTGATGTCACAGCACAGGAATAATAAACACAGTGATGTCACAGCACAGGAATAATGTTACGCCGAGCGCTCCGGGTCCCCGCTCCTCCCCGGAGCGCTCGCTACACTTCCCTCACTGCAGCGCCCCGGTCGGTTCCACGGACCCGGGGCGCTGCGTTACTACCTCCGGCCGGGATGCGATTCGCGATGCGGGTAGCGCCCGCTCGCGATGCGCACCCCGGCTCCCGTACCTTACTCGCTCCCCGTCAGTTCTGTCCCGGCGCGCGCGGCCCCGCTCCCTAGGGCGCGCGCGCGCCGGGTCTTTGCGATTTAAAGGGCCACTGCACCGCTGATTGGTGCAGTGGTTCCAATTAGTGTTTACACCTGTGCACTTCCCTATATCACCTCACTTCCCCTTCACTCCCTCGCCGGATCTTGTTGCCCTAGTGCCAGTGAAAGCGTTCCTTGTGTGTTCCTTGCCTGTGATTCCAGACCTTCTGCCGTTGCCCCTGACTACGATCCCTGCTGCCTGCCCCGACCTTCTGCTACGTCCGACCTTGCTTCTGTCTACTCCCTTGTACCGCGCCTATCTTCAGCAGCCAGAGAGGTTGAGCCGTTGCTAGGGGATACGACCTGGTCACTACCGCCGCAGCAAGACCATCCCGCTTTGCGGCGGGCTCTGGTGAAAACCAGTAGTGACTTAGAACCGATCCTCTAGCACGGTCCACGCCAATCCCTCTCTGGCACAGAGGATCCACTACCTGCCAGCCGGCATCGTGACAGTAGATCCGGCCATGGATCCCGCTGAAGTTCCTCTGCCAGTTGTCGCTGACCTCACCACGGTGGTCGCCCAGCAGTCACAACAGATTGCGCAACAAGGCCAACAGCTGTCTCAACTGACTGTTATGCTACAACAGTTACTACCACAGCTCCAGCAATCATCTCCTCCGCCAGCTCCTGTACCTCCTCCGCAGCGAGTGGCCGCTTCTGGAATACGACTATCCTTGCCGGATAAATTTGATGGGGACTCTAAGTTTTGCCGTGGCTTTCTTTCCCAATGTTCATTACACTTGGAGATGATGTCGGACCAGTTCCCCACTGAAAGGTCTAAGGTGGCTTTCGTAGTCAGCCTGCTGTCTGGAAAAGCCCTGGCTTGGGCCACACCGCTCTGGGACCGCAATGACCCCGTCACTGCCTCTGTACACTCCTTCTTCTCGGAAATTCGAAGTGTCTTTGAGGAACCTGCCCGAGCCTCTTCTGCTGAGACTGCCCTGTTGAACCTGGTCCAGGGTAATTCTTCCGTTGGCGAGTATGCCGTACAGTTCCGTACCCTTGCTTCAGAATTATCCTGGAATAATGAGGCACTCTGCGCGACCTTTAAAAAAGGCCTATCCAGCAACATTAAAGATGTTCTGGCCGCACGAGAAATCCCTGCTAACCTACATGAACTCATCCATCTTGCCACTCGCATTGACATGCGTTTTTCCGAACGGCGTCAGGAGCTCCGCCAGGATATGGACTCTGTTCGCACGAGGCGTTTCTTCTCCCCGGCTCCTCTCTCCTCTGGTCCCCTGCAATCTGTTCCTGTGCCTCCCGCCGTGGAGGCTATGCAGGTCGACCGGTCTCGCCTGACACCCCAAGAGAGGACACGACGCCGCATGGAGAATCTCTGCCTGTACTGTGCTAGTACCGAACACTTCCTGAAGGATTGTCCTATCCGTCCTCCCCGCCTGGAAAGACGTCCGCTGACTCCGCACAAAGGTGAGACAGTCCTTGATGTCTACTCTGCTTCTCCACGTCTTACTGTGCCTGTGCGGATGTCTGCCTCTGCCTTCTCCTTCTCTGCTGTGGCCTTCCTGGACTCTGGATCTGCAGGAAATTTCATCTTAGCCTCTCTCGTCAACAGGTTCAACATCCCGGTGACCAGTCTCGCCAGACCCCTCTACATCAATTGTGTAAACAATGAAAGATTGGACTGTACTATACGTTTCCGCACGGAGCCCCTTCTAATGTGCATCGGATCTCATCACGAGAGGATTGAACTGTTGGTCCTCCCCAATTGCACTTCTGAAATCCTTCTTGGACTTCCCTGGCTTCAACTCCATTCCCCAATCCTGGATTGGTCCACTGGGGAGATCAAGAGTTGGGGGCCCTCTTGTTCCAAGGACTGCTTAAAACCGGTTCCCAGTAAACCTTGCCGTGTCCCTGTGCTTCCTCATGTAACCGGTCTCCCTAAGGCCTATATGGACTTTGCGGACGTTTTTTGCAAAAAACAAGCTGAGACTCTACCTCCTCACAGGCCTTATGATTGTCCCATTGACCTCCTCCCGGGCACTACTCCACCCCGGGGCAGAATCTATCCTCTGTCCGTCCCAGAGACTCTTGCCATGTCTGAATACGTCCAAGAAAATTTAAAAAAGGGCTTTATCCGTAAATCCTCCTCTCCTGCCGGAGCCGGATTTTTCTTTGTGTCCAAAAAAGATGGCTCTCTACGTCCTTGCATTGACTACCGCGGTCTTAATAAAATCACGGTTAAGAACCGCTACCCCCTACCCCTCATCTCTGAACTCTTTGATCGTCTCCAAGGTGCCCATATTTTTACCAAACTGGACTTAAGAGGTGCTTATAATCTCATCCGCATCAGAGAGGGGGATGAATGGAAAACGGCATTTAACACCAGAGATGGACACTTTGAGTATCTGGTCATGCCCTTTGGTCTATGCAACGCCCCTGCCGTCTTCCAAGACTTTGTTAATGAAATTTTTCGTGATCTACTATACTCCTGTGTTGTTGTATATCTGGACGATATCCTGATTTTTTCTGCCAATCTTGAAGAACACCGCCAGCATGTCCGTATGGTTCTTCAGAGACTTCGTGATAATCAACTCTATGCCAAAATAGAGAAATGTCTGTTTGAATGCCAATCTCTTCCTTTTCTAGGATACTTGGTCTCTGGCCAGGGACTACAAATGGACCCAGATAAACTCTCTGCCGTCTTAGATTGGCCACGCCCCTCCGGACTCCGTGCCATCCAACGTTTTTTGGGGTTCGCCAATTATTACAGGCAATTTATTCCACATTTTTCTACCATTGTGGCTCCTATTGTGGCTTTAACAAAAAAAAATGCCGATCCCAAGTCTTGGCCTCCTCAAGCGGAAGACGCCTTTAAACGACTCAAGTCTGCCTTTTCTTCGGCTCCCGTGCTCTCCAGACCTGACCCATCTAAACCCTTCCTATTGGAGGTTGATGCCTCCTCAGTGGGAGCTGGAGCTGTCCTTCTACAAAAAAACTCTTCCGGGCATGCTGTTACTTGTGGTTTTTTTTCCAGGACCTTCTCTCCGGCGGAGAGGAACTACTCCATCGGGGATCGAGAGCTTCTAGCCATTAAATTAGCACTTGAGGAATGGAGGCATCTGCTGGAGGGATCAAGATTTCCAGTTATTATTTACACCGATCACAAGAACCTCTCCTACCTCCAGTCTGCCCAACGGCTGAATCCTCGTCAGGCCAGGTGGTCTCTGTTCTTTGCCCGATTTAATTTTGAAATTCACTTTCGGCCTGCTGATAAAAACATTAGGGCCGATGCTCTCTCTCGTTCCTCAGATGCCTCTGAAATTGAACTCTCTCCTCAACACATCATTCCTCCTGACTGCCTGATTTCCACTTCTCCAGCCTCCATCAGGCAAACTCCTCCAGGAAAGACCTTTGTTTCTCCACGCCAACGCCTTGGGATCCTCAAATGGGGTCACTCCTCCCATCTCGCAGGTCATGCGGGCATCAAGAAATCTGTGCAACTCATCTCTCGCTTCTATTGGTGGCCGACTCTAGAGACTGATGTGGTGGACTTTGTGCGAGCCTGCACTATCTGTGCCCGGGATAAGACTCCTCGCCAGAAGCCCGCTGGTTTTCTTCATCCTCTACCTGTCCCCGAACAACCTTGGTCTCTGATTGGTATGGATTTTATTACTGACTTACCCCCATCCCATGGCAACACTGTTATTTGGGTGGTCGTTGATCGATTCTCCAAAATGGCACATTTCATCCCTCTTCCTGGTCTTCCTTCAGCGCCTCAGTTGGCTAAACAATTTTTTGTACACATTTTTCGTCTTCACGGGTTGCCTACACAGATCGTCTCGGATAGAGGCGTCCAATTTGTGTCTAAATTCTGGAGGGCTCTCTGTAAACAACTCAAGATTAAATTAAATTTTTCTTCTGCATACCATCCTCAATCCAATGGACAAGTAGAGAGAATTAACCAGATCTTGGGTGACTATTTACGACATTTTGTTTCCTCCCGCCAGGATGACTGGGCAGATCTTCTACCTTGGGCCGAATTCTCGTATAATTTCAGAATCTCTGAATCTTCCTCCAAATCTCCGTTTTTCGTGGTGTACGGCCGTCACCCTCTTCCCCCCCTCCCTACCCCCTTGCCCTCTGGTCTGCCCGCTGTGGATGAAATTTCTCGTGATCTTTCCACCATATGGAAAGAGACCCAAAATTCTCTCTTACAGGCTTCTTCTCGCATGAAGAGATTCGCAGATAAGAAAAGAAGAGCTCCTCCCATTTTTTCCCCTGGAGACAAGGTATGGCTCTCCGCTAAATATGTCCGTTTCCGTGTCCCGAGCTATAAGTTGGGACCACGCTATCTTGGTCCTTTTAAAGTTTTGTGTCAAATTAATCCTGTCTCTTACAAACTTCTTCTTCCTCCTTCTCTTCGTATCCCTAATGCCTTTCACGTCTCTCTTCTTAAACCTCTCATCCTCAACCGTTTTTCTCCTAAATCTGTTCCTCCCACTCCTGTTTCCGGCTCCTCGGACATCTTCTCTGTCAAAGAGATTTTGGCCTCTAAAAAGGTCAGGGGAAGAACTTTTTTTTTAGTGGATTGGGAGGGTTGTGGTCCAGAAGAGAGGTCCTGGGAACCTGAGGACAATATCCTGGACAAAAGTCTGATCCTCAGGTTCTCAGGCCCCAAGAAGAGGGGGAGACCCAAGGGGGGGGGTACTGTTACGCCGAGCGCTCCGGGTCCCCGCTCCTCCCCGGAGCGCTCGCTACACTTCCCTCACTGCAGCGCCCCGGTCGGTTCCACGGACCCGGGGCGCTGCGTTACTACCTCCGGCCGGGATGCGATTCGCGATGCGGGTAGCGCCCGCTCGCGATGCGCACCCCGGCTCCCGTACCTTACTCGCTCCCCGTCAGTTCTGTCCCGGCGCGCGCGGCCCCGCTCCCTAGGGCGCGCGCGCGCCGGGTCTTTGCGATTTAAAGGGCCACTGCACCGCTGATTGGTGCAGTGGTTCCAATTAGTGTTTACACCTGTGCACTTCCCTATATCACCTCACTTCCCCTTCACTCCCTCGCCGGATCTTGTTGCCCTAGTGCCAGTGAAAGCGTTCCTTGTGTGTTCCTTGCCTGTGATTCCAGACCTTCTGCCGTTGCCCCTGACTACGATCCCTGCTGCCTGCCCCGACCTTCTGCTACGTCCGACCTTGCTTCTGTCTACTCCCTTGTACCGCGCCTATCTTCAGCAGCCAGAGAGGTTGAGCCGTTGCTAGGGGATACGACCTGGTCACTACCGCCGCAGCAAGACCATCCCGCTTTGCGGCGGGCTCTGGTGAAAACCAGTAGTGACTTAGAACCGATCCTCTAGCACGGTCCACGCCAATCCCTCTCTGGCACAGAGGATCCACTACCTGCCAGCCGGCATCGTGACAAATAATAAACACAGTGATGTCACAGCACAGGAATAATAAACATAGTGATGTCACAGCATAGGAATTATAAACACAGTGATGTCACAGCACAGGAATTATAAACACAGTGATGTCACAGCACAGGAATAATAAACACAGTGATGTCACAGCACAGGAATAATAAACACAGTGATGTCACAGCACAGGAATTATAAACCAAGTGATATCAAAGCACAGAAATTATAAACACAGTGATGTCACAGTACAGGAATTATAAACACAGTGATGTCACAGCATAGGAATAATAAACACAGTGATGTCACAGCACAGGAATAATAAACCCAGTGATGTCACAGCACAGGAATTATAAACACAGTGATGTCACAGCACAGGAATAATAAACACAGTGATGTCACAGCACATAAATTATAAACACAGTGATGTCACAGCATAGGAATAATAAACACAGTGATGTCACAGCACAGGAATAATAAACACAGTGATGTCACAGCACAGGAATAATAAACACAGTGATGTCACAGCATAGGAATAATAAACACAGTGATGTCACAGCACAGGAATAATAAACACAGTGATGTCACAGCACAGGAATTATAAACACAGTGATGTCACAGCACAGGAATAATAAACACAGTGATGTCACAGCACAGGAATTATAAACACAGTGATGTCACAGCATAGGAATAATAAACACAGTGATGTCACAGCACAGGAATAATAAACACAGTGATGTCACAGCACATGAATAATAAACACAGCGATGTCACAGCACATGAATAATAAACAGTGAGGTCACAGCACATGAATAATAAACAGTGAGGTCATAGCACAGGAATTATAAACACACAGTGAGGTCATAGTAAGAGATGAGCGAACTTACAGTAAATTCGATTTGTCACGAACTTCTCAGCTCGGCAGTTGCTGACTTTTCCTGCATAAATTAGTTCAGCTTTCCGGTGCTCTGGTGGGCTGGAAAAGGTGGATACAGTCCTAGGAAAGAGTCTCCTAGGACTGTATCCACCTTTTCCAGCCCACGGGAGAACCTGAAAGCTGAACTAATTTATGCAGGATAAGTCATCAACTGCCGATCCAAGAAGTTTGTGACGAATCGAACTGTACCTTACTTATTTGTAAAAATTGCCCCCCTTTGTTTTTGGGCTTCATAGCAGCTTCTTTGCTTGATAGTAGCGAACACTTTTTGGATAATGCACGGGTACAATTTAATGTATAGGACTTCTGCTTTAGGCTAAGTTTCTACTTGGTTTCTTTCTGGCAGTTTTTGGAATACTGCCACTGCAGTTTTTGAGCCAAAGTCAGAAGTGTATTCAAAAGGAATAGGACATATAAAGGAAGGACTTGCACTTCTCCTCCCTTATCGATCCACTTCTCACTTTGGCTCAAAAAACTGCAGTGGTAGTATTCCAAACCTGCCAGAAAAAAAAAAAACTAATGGAAATTTAGCCTAACAAAGACTAGTTTAAAAGTATTATTATGTATTGAGTGTTAATAAATGAAGCACTTTACTTAGCAGACTATGGTAACCCAGTTACAGTACAGTGTGAACAGTGTTTACAAGGCACATGTTTAACCAGTAAAACATAAAGTTTACAGTCAATAAGAAATAGGATATAAATACAAGATGTCATAATAATTATTATTATTACAGCTATCAGTTCTTGAAGGAAATATGTCGAAGCAGAAATTAAAGACTTTGACAAGGATCAAATTATGACGACTGGGTAAGAGCATCTCCAAAACAGTAGGTTTTATGAAGTGTTCCTAATATGCATTGCCTAGTACTTTCTAAGGCTAAGTTTGTACTTTTTTAAATTTTTTTAAATGCCAAGAAAAACACCAATTCTGCCGCATGGCGTTTTTCCGGCCAAAAAATGCTGTGGCCAGATGTTAGCTGTAAATCAATGAGAAATTGCTAAATTCTTTTTCTACTTGCCGTTTTTCAGTTTGGCATTTTTTTTTAATCCTTTTGGCGTTTTTTCACTCTTTTTTTTGGCATTTTTCAGTTCCTTGGCGGTTTTGCAAAATCGCAGCATGTTGAGCCACTGGTGTTTTTTTCCCGGAAATCGTAGCGTTTCTCCCATAGAAGTCTATGGGAGTAAAAAAACGGCAAGAAAAACACCATGTGGGTTTTATCTTTGGCATTTTTTCAGGCAATTTTTATTCTCTTTTGGACCTTAGCAATCCAAAAACGTGATGGAGAAACCTTTTTTAATAAAATTTCATAGGGTACCATTTAAAAAAAAATTATCAAAAAGAGATTCAGTAGTGATGGAAAAAATTGTATTTAACGAAATGTATCTTTTTTGTAACAACATTTTTATTATGTTTAAACAGGGATCAATTCATGTGGGCGGGCGGGCACCTAAAAATGTAGCCGACAATAATAAAAATGTATGTGTATGTTTTTCACTTTTTTCTTTATTTAAAATTTTTTTTTTTAGATAGTACTACTACTCCCAGCATGGAACACACTGGTCCATGATGGGAGTAGTACCTGTACTAATTGACAGATCGCACGTTGCGATCCTCCTGTATAATGTATAGATGTGGCCGGCCGCTCTTCTATGGTCCCCTGCACTGACGTATTCATATTTCCTGCAGAGAGCTATGATTGGTCAGATAGTTCCAGCCAATCACAACTCTCTGTGGGAAATAGGAATATGCGTATATATACGTCAGTGCAGAAGACCATAGAAGAGCAGCCAGCGGCATCTATACATTATACAGGAGGATCACAGTGGGTGTCACAACTGACACCCGGGGCGATCTGTCTATTAGTACAAGTACTACTACTCCCACATAGACAATTTATTAAAAATTTATTAAAATAGTTAAATAAAAAAATTTCCATCATTACTGCATCCTTTTTTTAGGTACCCAACTAATTTTAGGTACCAAAAAAAAACTGCCAAAATGCAATTTCCACAAAAATGAAAAACCAAACCAAAAAACGCAGAACAAAAAACCAAGTAGAAACAGCCTAACACTTCTCCTCCCTTATGGATCCACTTCTGACTCTGGCTCAAAAACTGCAGTGGCATTTTTCCAAAAACTGCCAGAAAAAAAACCAAGTGGAAAATTAACCTTAGGGTACGTTCACATGCGCAGATTTTTTAGCGGGTTTTCCGCTGCGTATTTGAAAGTGGGCGGGCTCTTCTCGGCTGTCCGCAGCTGATTTTCCATGGCAGAATGTACACTGCGGAAAATCCGCCACAAGCCCCATTGAAGTCAGTAGGGACTGTGGCCGATTTTCCGCAGTGTAAATTACGCCTTGGAAAATCTGCTGCGGACAGCCGAGAAGAGCCTGCCCACTTTCAAATAAGTAGTGGAAAACCCGCAAAAAAATCTGCGCGTGTGAACGTACCCTTAGGGTAAATCACGTTGTTCAATTTGGTTAAAGTGAGGTCTGAGAAATTCTGTGAAAGTATGAGAAATCCTGAGATGCAATGGGATATGTTTACTCTTCTGTTCCTGATTATTTTATCTAAATGCTACAAAAAGTTTTTCTATTAAAACCCTTAGGCTAAGTTTCCACTTCTTTTTTTTCTGCCAGTTTTTGGAAAACTACCACTGCAGTTTTTGAGCCAAATTCAGAAGTGGATCCATAAGGGAGGAGAAGTGTAAGTCCTTCCTTTATATATCCTATTCCTTTTGAATACACTTCTGGCTTTAGCTCAAAAACTGCAGTGGCAGTATTCCAAAAACTGCCAGAAAAAAAAAAAATTCCGAAAACTGTCATAAAAAAAAACAAAGTGGAAACTTAGCCTAAACCACAGGTAGGAAACCAACAAAACACCAGCATCAAAATGATAATGAATATGTTATGATCATTAATTAAGCCAGGAGTGGGTCCAAGGCATAAGATAAAGTTCAAATCTTTTCACCATAGTTCATCTGTATCTATGTATTAATATATATATATATATATATATATATATATATATATATATATATCCTTCTAAAATGTAATGTTTGTATCAGTTTGCAACCCATATAAATGACTTGGATGAGAAAAAGAAAGAAAAAAGAAAAGAGGCAGGGGCGAACACAGCTGCTGACTAAAGTAAACCGATAATCACTACTTTTATAATATTTATTCATTTAACAGAAATTCAAAAGAAAATACAAGTGGGAATACAAGCCCTAATATTTCACAGTTGTCATAATTAGTTATTATACACTTGTAAAAAAAAAAAAAATAGACGGTTGAAATAATGTTGTGATTATTTGAATTTGTTCCTACAATAGTAATAATGATAACAACCACCATCATCCAAGTGCTAAAACATAAGAAGGCAGATTGGAGTAGATGTCAGTGAGAAGCAGGAAGTTCCTGGTAGTGTGGGCAGCAGCAGGGCAGATGCCAGTGACTGGGGTTTTGGTTGAATGTAGGGACATCTTGTGATGTGTTCTAGAACAGGACATGATCTCACATGGGGAGAAGAGCCCTTTAGTTCCTTAATCATTTCACGGTTCCTTCAGAGGTTTTTTTCTCCCTCTCCTAAAACGTTTAGTCTCAGCTCAGTGATCAGCTGTAAAGAGCACGACAGGGAGCGGAAGGCTTGAATTATCCCAGGCTGCCAGAAGCCCCCGGCCACAACTACAACAAAAACTACTAACTTTTTTTTTTTTTTCACTTTCTCCTCATCAACAAGTCGTGAACCACCAGAATGGAGCTAGATAAGAACTACCCGGCTCCCAGGACTGCCAGGGCAGGTACATGCACCTACTACATACACGGTATATCTCTAGTGCAATAGACCACCCATCTGATGTATCATTTGCCATAACTGCATGTATATATATATATATATATATATATATATATATATTGCACATTATCGATGTATCATGTGTGTATTAATTATGATTGTAGTAATTCACAGTGTAATCATTCTATTATTTCTGTTTATATTTTTTCTGCCATAGAAGGAATATAGAAGGAATGTATTTGTTGTATCATCTCACTTGAACGAATGTTTTGTACAGATCGCAGTTTGTAATGCAGAAAACCGCGGCTGAGCTTTGTGGTGAAGCCGCACCGGCAGCGTTTTTATAGGTTGCGATTTGGTTCTTTCTTGGTTGCTGCATTGTTGATTCCATCTGGATCGTGAGAATGGATTTATGCGCTTTATTATATAGGGATGCTATACAGAAAAGAGATGTCTTACGAATATGTATTTCTTTGTAGTGAAGACCTTAGAGAACTCCAGCCAATGTAATGTATTAGCTGCTCAGTGCTGTGAGCTCACAGTCTAGTCATTCCCGGGGCGATCGATGTCTCACTTTATTAGTCTAATCGCGTGAATAATCGTTTAATCGATAAACAATTTCATACATGTACAAGGTGAAGGCTTAAATACTAGAAAGGGAAAGTGGCCCCACTAGATTAGCAGAATGAGATCTGATCTTTCCTCTCCTGACCTCTATTGATTACTTGGAGTCTGAGGCTGATGGGAAGCCATGACTGCCGGGTGATGATGCCATTGATTGCCAGGGATGAGAACTGGGGGCACCTGCAGGAAACATACCTTGTAATGTGCTGCAGAAGGAGGGGGCCGGGGGGGGCAAACACGGGATCATGTCATTACACCAGCAAGAAGTAAACACACAATGGAATATATGTATTTTATGGAGCCATATACAATAATGGCAATATATATATATATATATATATATATATATATATATATATATTATACTTCATTTATCTTAATTTATTTATTGAACGTTTGTTTTCCATATAGAATTAAAATGGTTTAACTTTCTCAGTGTTACAATATTATAAAATATATATATATATTTAGTTTGTGTCTACTAACGTCATGTTATACACCACATTATACTACGGCTGTTAATATTTACATCCAGGGTATTTAACACCATGTGACTCCTTGTACGGGTCACTGCCATTGTGCCCATATTGATTCTCTTTCCTTCACATACACATCTCTTTTCATAGTATGCTTTTTTTCTGTTTATGTCTGGTTTTACAAAGGATCTATGTGGTCACTTAATGAAGCTTCATACAGTAATGAACAAATCGATACATCTGGCTGTATTTGGTGCCATATTTACATATACACTGATATATTACAAATTAATAGGGAGAGCCGCTTTGTAATTCAGTTAACACACTAGGTTATCCTTTCCTGTGTAACTGCAATTCTGCAATATAATACTGTTCTATTCTGCAATATATCTACCTT